>NC_066550.1:13056694-13059194 GCF_024679095.1 Eriocheir sinensis | reverse complement strand
TTCTTCTTCTTCTTCTTCTTCTTCTTCTTCTTCTTCTTCTTCTTCTTCTTTTTTGTGTTCAGGTAAGGTAGTGAAAGGGAAGGTGACAGAGAGAGAGAGAGGAAAAAAAGAAAAAGGGAAGGAAAATAATATGATAAACGGAGATGAATGAACAATATTTTTCCCTGGACACGACAAATCTCTCTCTCTCTCTCTCTCTCTCTCTCTCTCTCTCTCTCTCTATCTCTATCTCTCTCTCTCTATCTCTCTCTCTCTCGTTCCTCGTATCACATTTGTTTTCTTTATTTTCTTCTTTTTTCCTCTATTGACTGCTCTCTCTCTCTCTCTCTCTCTCTCTCTCTCTCTCTCTCTCTCTCTCTCTCTCTCTCTCTCTCTCTCTCTCTCTCTCTCTCTCTCTCTCTCTCTCTCTCTCTCTCTCTCTCTCTCTCTCTCTCTCTCTCTCTCTCTCTCTCTCTCTCTCTCTCTCTCTCTCTCTCTCTCTCTCCTGCATAAAGCCCATTTCTCTTGGTCCCTTACAATAACCAGGCGCCCTCCTCCTCCTCCTCCTCCTCCTCCTCCTCTTCCCCTCCTCCCCCTTTATGATAGGTTAGCACCCCACCTCATATGTTTATTGCAGCGCTGGTCAAGGGTGGAGGAGGAGGAGGAGGCGGAGGAGGAGGAGGAGGGGGAGGAGGAGGAGGAGGAGGAGGAGAAAGAGAGAGAAAGAAGAGAGAGAGAAGAAGAAGAAAAAATAGAAATCAATGTCTCGTCGACCATTAGAGGGAATAAATTTTTCGGATTGGTCGTCAATTTAATATTTTTTTTTCAACTTTCGAATATTTTTTTTTCATTCCCGTCCAAAATTTTCCTCCTCTTTTTTTCGATTTTCTTCATAATTATTTTTTCTTCATGGGGGAAGAGGAAAGAGGGGAGGAGGAAGGAAGAAAAGGAGGAGAAGAGGAAGAGGAGGACAAAATGGGAGACAGGAGGGAGGTGGTAGAGAGAGGGAGGGAGAGAAAGGGGGGGAGGGAAAGAGGCGGAGAGAAAAGGGAGGAGGGAAGAGTAGGAAGAAAGGGGAGAGAGGGGGGAGAGAATAAAAGGGAGGAAAGAGTAGGAAGAAAGGGGAGAGAGGGGGAGAGAAAAAGAGGGAGGGAAGAAGGAGGGGGAGGGAGAGAAGAGGGGGGAAGGGGGAGTGGTTTGGATCTTTTTCTTTTCTATATGTGTGTGTGTGTGTGTGTGTGTGTGTGTGTGTATGGTCTAACCTGTGTGTATGTGTGTATGGAGGTATAGATATGGACACACACACACACACACACACACACACACACACACACACACACACACACACACACACACACACACACACACACACACACACACCTTTCGTCATTTTTTTTTTTTCTCACATTTTCATCTCGTTCGTTCGTTCGTTCGTCGGTGATGACTGCGCTGAAACACTGTGTTGCGAACGTGTTATTAACTGGTATGCGTGGCGGAGTGTTTCTCTCTCTCTCTCTCTCTCTCTCTCTCTCTCTCTCTCTCTCTCTCTCTCTCTCTCTCTCTCTCTCTCTCTCTCTCTCTCTCTCTCTCTCTCTCTCTCTCTCTCTCTCTCTCTCTCACACACACACACACACACACACACACACACACACTCAATCTTCTTCGAACATAATTCTACGGGAAATGCTATCCACGTTTTATTAGCTATATATATATATATATATATATATCTCTCTCTCTCTCTCTCTCTCTCTCTCTCTCTCTCTCTCTCTCTCTCTCTCTCTCTCTCTCTCTCTCTCTCTCTCTCTCTCTCTCTCTCTCTCTCTCTCTCTCTCTCAAAAAATAATATAGAAAATAAAATTAAAATGAAAGAAAAAACGGCGAATGAAAATAAAAAAAATAATAACAAGAGGAAGAAAATAAAATAAAAATAAATAAAAGGAAGGAAATAAAAATAAAATAAAAGGGAGGAAAAAATTAACATTGAAGGAAAGAAAGAAAGAAAGGGAGAAAAAAAGAAAAAAAGAGGAAACAAAGAGAGAGAGAGAGAGAGAAGAGAGAACTGTGGTTTATAGAAAGAAAGTTACGAAAGTTAAACGAGATTTTGACATCATCGTCTCTCTCTCTCTCGCTCTCTCTCTCTCTCTCTCTCTCTCTCTCTCTCTCTCTCTCTCTCTCTCTCTCTCTAAGTGAAGAAAAAGGGAGAAAGGACAGACAGAGGGGTAGAAGGAAGAAGGTAGAAAAAAATGAATGAATGAGAGAGAGAGAGAATGGAAGAAAGAGGAGAACGAGAAAAAAGGCAAACAAAAGAGGAAGAGGAGGAGGAAGAAGAGAAGAAAGAAGAATGAAGAGGAAAGAGGAAGAGGGAGGGGTGAGGGCAGAGAGGGGTGAGAGGGGAAAAGGGGTGAAGGGGGGAGAGGGAGGAGGGGGAGACGCGCCCGCCCCCTCCCCCCTTTAATTTCCCCTCCAGTCCAAAAGACCAAAAACTTGTAAATATCATAATTAAAAAACATTGTGTGCC
>NC_066550.1:13026694-13031694 GCF_024679095.1 Eriocheir sinensis | reverse complement strand
ATCAACATACAGCCCTCGCACAAGTTTACAGTGACGGTGAGGAGAAGGAGGAGCAGGAGGAGGAGGAGGAGTTGAAGTGATAGTAATAGGGAGGAACATGGGTGCTAGCAGAAGGAAGAGAAAAAGGAGGAGGAGAGTAGTAGTAGTAGTAGTAGTAGTAGTAGTAGTAGTAGTAGTAGTAGTAGTAGTAGTAGTAGTAGTGGTATTATTATTATTATTATTATTAGTAGTAGTAGTAGTAGAAGTAGTAGTAGTAGTAGTAGTAGTAGTTTTTCTTTCCTAACAGGCTCTATCACACCCGTCTCCCTCATATCAAACACTCAACACATTCTCCCTTTTCCCCTTTTTCTCCCTTTTTCCCCAATTTTACTTCCCAACCCCAAATAGTAATAGAAGAAGTAGTAGCAGTAGTAGCAGTAGGAGTAGTAGTAGTAATAGTATGAGCAACAGAAACAGTAGTAGGCAATGGTAGTATAGTGTTATGGGCAACGAGGTACATTGGCAGCGAAGCGTGAAAGTCTACGGTACCAGCCAGCCACGTTTACATTACCCAAAGCCTCACGTTAAACCTATAAGCACATAAGGAGTCTGCAAGAGGTCGGTAGGTCTATACAAGGCAGCTCCTGTGAACCTAACCCCGCCTAACCTCACTATTACGGGCAGTGTGAATAAGGAAGCTTTATTCACTCTGTATAAGCTTTCTCTACATCAAAACATGGAACGTGGAAGAGAAAGGAAATGAATGAGAAAAAAATAGTTAGGTTCATTTAGGTGGATTGAAGAAGAGAAAGAGGAGGAGGAAGAGAAGGAGGAGGAGAAGAGGGGTAAAGAAGAGAAAGAAAGAGAGATTACTGACACGTGGAAGAGAAAGGAAATGAATAAGAGAAATAAAAGTTAGGTTCATTTAGAAGAGAAGGGTTGGAGAAGGTGGAGGAGGAGGAGGAGGAGAGGGGTAAAGAAGAGAAAGAATTAAGGAAAACGAAGAAAGAGGAAAAAATAAGAGAAGAAAGAGAGGAAGATGGAAGAGGAAAAGATAGGGAAGAGGAGGAAAGAAGAGAGAAAGAAGAGGAAAAAAGAGGAAAGAAGATGAGAAGGAAAGGGAAAAGAAGACCCACCAATAACTTCACTGCAAGAGGAGGAGGAGGAGGAGGAGGAGGAGGAGAGGGAGAGAGTAGTAATATAGTATTATTGGGAGAACGGAAAAATAAGAGGAAAAAGAGGAGGAGGAGGAGGAGGAGGAAAAAGAGGAGGAGGAAAAAGAGGAGGAAGAGAAGAATAATATAGAGAAGATAAAGGAAGAGTTCTTAGATGAGGAGGATTAGGAGGAGATATATGAGGTGCAGAGGAGGAGGAGGAGGAGGAGGAGAGGAGGTGGTTTGCGAAAAGAGAAGATGAAGAAGAATGAGATGGAGATGGAAAAGGAGGAAAATAAAAGGTGTATGAATAAGGAGGAAGAGAAGGAGGAAGAAGAAGAAGAAGAAGAAGAGGAGGAGGAAGAGGTGGTGGAGGAGGAGGAGGAGGAGGAGGAGGAGGAGGAAGGAGAGAAGATAAATATAATGATAGGGGAGAGAGAGAGAGAGAGAGAGAGAGAGAGAGAGAGAGAGAGAGAGAGAGAGAGAGAGAGAGAGAGAGAGAGAAAATTGCTATTCTTGAGGTAAAATTTCTTACTTTCAAAACAACTTAAACACAATAATTAAAAGGCAAGAAAATAAAGACAATACGAGGAGGAGGAAGAAGAAGAAGAAGAAGAAGAAGAAGAAGAAGAAGAAGAAGAAGAAGAAGAAGAAGAGGAGGGTTACAGAGAGGTAGGTTTCTGTGTGTGCGTGAATGTGCCTCGTGTGTGTGTGTGTGTGTGTGTGTGTGTGTGTGTGTGTGTGTGTGTGTGTGTGTGTGTGTCGCGTGCTGGGGGACATAACTGGGTGCGTTGGAGGAGGAGGAGGAGGAGGAGAAGGAGGAGGAGGAGGAGGAGGAGGTGATAGTGTTGCTGTGGTGGTGCAGTGCAGGTGGTAAAGGAAGAGGAGGAGGAGGAGGAGGAGGAGGAGGAGGAAGAAGAGGAGGAGGAGGATTATGGAGGAGATTGAGAGGAAAGGAGAGAAAGAGACAGAGGAGACACAGGTAAGAAGAAAGGTGAGGAAGGAGGAGGAGGAGGAGGAGGAGGAGGAGGAGGAAGTCCAATGTCACTTGTCTTCGGTAATATTCTCACGGGAGGAGGAAGTGAGGAGGTACTTTATCACGGAGGAGGAGGAGGAGGAGGAGGAGGAGGAAGAGGAGGATAGTACGAGAAATTAGGAGAATAAAGATGAAGAAAGGAAATGTGTAAAAGGAAGAAGAAGAGGAGGAGGAGGAGGAGGAGGAGGAGGAGGCGAAGATGGAGGTGAAAGAAGAGGTGAAGGAGGAAGAGGAAGAAGAGGAAGTAGGAGGAAGCATGGAAGAGCAGGCCACAGGAAGGAAAGGAGAAGAAAAAACGGAAGGAGGAAGAAGAAAGAAAGGAAGAAAATAATCAGAAAAGAAAAGAAGACAAAGAAGACAGTGAAAAAAGGAAGAAAAAAGAGAAGAAAAATGTGAAGAAGAAAAAGAAGACAAAGAAGAAACAGTGAAAAAAAGGAAGAAAAAAAGGGAATAAAAGAGAAGAAAAAAGAAGAAAAAGAAGACAAAGAAGAAAATAATAAGAAAATAAAAAGGAAAAAGAAGAAGAAAACGAAGAAAAAAAGACACAGTGAAGACAAAAAAAAGAAGAAAATGAAGAAGAAAAAGAAGACAAGGAAAAACAGGAAGCAGAAAAAAATGAGCGAAACAAAAAAACAAGAAAAAAAAAACAGATGAAGGAAGAAAATACGAAGAAAATAACGAAGGAGGAAGAAGAAAATGAAGAAAAAAAAGAAGAAAAACAGGTCATTTCATGGTTGCTCTTCGACTCCGCCTGTGTGAGGTTGAATAACGCATGAGTGAACCAGCAAATTGGGAGGAGGAGGAGGAGGAGGAGGAGGAGGAGGAGGAGGAGGAGGAGGAGGAGGAGAAGGAAGAGGAGGAGGAAGTAATGGTGGTTAGGTTATATCGTGTGTGCGTGCGTGTGTGTGTGTGTGAGAGAGAGAGAGAGAGAATGCAGTGAAGACGAAAATTAAAATGATGTGAAAAGATCTCTCTCTCTCTCTCTCTCTCTCTCTCTCCTCCCCACTATCCCCCTCTTCTCCCCTCCCCATCTACACCCTCTCTCACCCTCTTCCTCTCTCTCTCCCCCCTTATCTCACTCCTTTCTTTTCTCCTCTCCCTATTCATATCTCCCTCTCCTATCATCTCCCTCACTATCCTCCCCACCCTCCCTTCTTCTCCCTCCCCATCTACACCCCGTCTCACCCTCTTCCTCTCTCTCCCCATCACCGCAGGAGCTGTTTAGGGACGACAAGAGGGTCACGCTATCTCTTACTCGCCTCTCCGTCACGGCGTCTGGCCAGTACAGATGCGAGGTCATAGCCGAGCATCCTTCATTCAGGACGGAGTGGAACAAGGCATCAATGACTGTCCTGCGTGAGTATGTGGGTGGAGGTGGAAGAAGTGGTGGAGGAGGAGGAGGAGTAGGAGGAAATGGAGGATGTTTTTTGTAAGTGTGCTGTATTGTGTGTTAGGAGGAGATGGAGGATGCTGTTTGTGTAAGTGTGCTGTATTGTGTGTTAGGAGGAGATGGAGGATGCTGTTTGTGTAAGTGTGCTGTATCGTGTGTTTCCAATTTCCTTTTTCTTATATTTTGTTTTCTTCCTTTTTCTTCAGCCCTCCTTCCTTTTTTTCCTTCCTTCTGTCTTTCTTTTCCTTTCTTTTTCCTATTTTCCTTCCCTATTTTCCTTTCTTCTTCCTCTCCCTTGCTTTCTTTTATCTTTCCTTCCTTCCTTCTTTCAGCTTGTCGTCCAAACTGAGTTTTCTGATTGAATCTCTTCCTTCCTTCCTTCCTTCCTCTTTTCCTTCATTCCAAGTAGAGAAGGAGGAAGGAAGGGGAAGGATGGGGAAGGGAAGGGAAGGGGAGGGAAGGTGAGGAGAAGGGAAGAGAGGGAAGGAAGGAAGGAAGAAAGGAAGGAAGGGAGGAAGGAGAATGATAGGAAGATTAATATTTCTCCTTTTCCTTCTTCTTCTTTTTTTTCTTCTTCTTCTTCTACTTCTACTTTTTCTTCTTCCTCTTCTTCTTCTTTTTCTTCTTCTTCTTCTTCTTCTACTTCGTCTTCTTCTTCTACTTCTTCTTATTCATCCTTCTCGTTATTATTGTCTTCTTTCACGTGTCTTCCTCTTCCTGACACTAATATTCCTCCTCCTCCTCCTCCTTCCCCTCCTCCTCCTCCTCCTCCTCTTCCTCCTCCTCCTCCTCTCTTCACTTACGGTTCTTTACTCCTGTCTCATATCTCCTTCTTTATCTGTTTCTTTGTTTTCCTCCTCTTCCTCTTCTTTCTTCTCCTTCCTCCTCCTCTTCCTCCTCTCTCTTCCTTTTCTCATTTATTTCTTCCTTCTTCCATTTCTCTTTTTCCTCTTTTTCTTGTTTTTCTTTCTTTTTTTCTTCTTTTTTTTTGTCTTTCCTTATTTATATTTTATCCTGCCTCCTCCTCCTCCTCCTTTCTCCTGATTCTTCTTCTTTCCTCCTCTTCCTTCTTTTATTTCCCCTCCTCCTTTTCCTCTTTCAATCATTTCTTCCCCAAATATTACTCTTCCTCCTCCTCCTCCTCCTCTTTAATCTTACTTCTCCTCCTTCTTCTCTGTCTCATATTATCTAAACCTCCTGTTTCAACACTCTTCCTCCTCCTCCTCCTCTTCCTCTTCTTCCTCCTCCTCCTCCTCCTCCTCTTCCTCTTCCTCCTCCTCCTCCTCCTCCTCCACCGCATCCCCAACGCTACACACACACACAAACAAAGAGAGAGAGAGAGAGAGAGAGAGAGAGAGAGAGAGAGAGAGATTGAAAAAAACACCCATTGCTTTTTTTCCCTTTAATCACACACACACACACACACACACACACACACACA
>NC_066550.1:13011694-13021694 GCF_024679095.1 Eriocheir sinensis | reverse complement strand
GAAATGGTATGGATATGAATGGGGTATGAGAGAAATGGTTATCCCTCTCTCTGGAAATGGGGAAAAAGGAAACAGGAGAGAGAATCAATCTGGAAATGGGTAAAAATATGAATGGGTAAAAATGGGCTATGGAAAAAATGGGTTATGCCTTTGTCTGGAAATAGGGAAAAGGGAAATTGGAGAGAAAATGAATCTGGAAATGGCTAAAAATGGTATGGGTAGAAATGGGGCATGGGTAGAAATGGTATGGGTAAAAAATGGGTTATGGGGAAAATGGGTTATGCCTTTATGTGGAAATGGGGAAAAGGGAAATTGGAGAGAGAATCAATCTGGAAATGGGTATAAATAAGTATGGGTAAAAATTGTATGGATAACTAATGTAGGATATCTTTTACTATAGACATGAAAAAAAGAGAAATAGTTTTTATATAGAAAGTCTCATTAGCAAGGCAGCATATATGAATTTACTGAGTATTTATCAGCGCCAGTAAACACCTGCCCGGCACACCTGTGAAGACACCCAGCCACTTTTACTTCACCTGTTAATTAGTCCAGCTCACCTGTCTCCCCTCACTCTCTCTCTCTCTCTCTCTCTCTCTCTCTCTCTCTCTCTCTCTCTCTCTCTCTCTCTCTCTCTCTCTCTCTCTCTCTCTCTCTCTCTCTCTCTCTCTCACACATGTATTCCGAGTTTTTTTTTTTCAATCGCGTGTTGCTTGCTTTTTTTTTATATTACTGATTATTATTATTATTATTATTATTATTATTATTATTATTATTATTATTATTATTTTATTTAGTTTGTCTTATTTTTTGTATATTCATGATTTCCTCGCCCTCTCTCTCTCTCTCTCTCTCTCTCTCTCTCTCTCTCTCTCTCTCTCTCTCTCTCTCTCTCTCTCTCTCTCTCTCTCTCTCACCTCAATTCATTCAAAACAACAACAGTAATAAAAAAAATGTATGACAAACAACAACAAATTTTGCCCTTAACAGTTTTCTCTCTCTCTCTCTCTCTCTCTCTCTCTCTCTCTCTCTCTCTCTCTCTCTCTCTCTCTCTCTCTCTCTCTCTCTCTCTCTCTCTCTCTCTCTACCTCTTCCTCCTCTCCCCTTCTCCCCCTCCTCTCTCTCTCCTTCCTTCCCTCCTTTTTCCTCTTCCCCTCTTCTCCTCCTCCTTCCCTCTCCTTCCTCTTCCTCTCCTTTCCCTTTCCCCTCTTCCTCTCCTCACACTCTCCTTCCCTCCTATCCCTTCTCTCTCTCCCTTCCCTTCCTCATCTTCCTTTCCCTTCCCTCTCCCCCTCTTCCCTCCTCAATCCCTCCCCCTTCACACAACCGTGACCGCAAACACCAACACTAAACGGTAAACTTGTAAACAGGAATAATTTGTTGACCGCATTTACGGGTCAGAATTTAGCGACTTTATTTTCCCTGTGTTTTTTTTCGTATTTTTTTTGCATGGATCACGTGACACCGTTTATTGTGTGTGTGTGTGTGTGTGTGTGTGTGTGTGTGTGTGTGTGTGTGTGTGTGTGTGTGTGTGTGTGTGTGTGTGTGTGTGTTTCCTTCTGTTTACCTGATATTTTTGTTTTTGTTTTCACCTCTCTCTCTCTCTCTCTCTCTCTCTCTCTCTCTCTCTCTCTCTCTCTCTCTCTCTCTCTCTCTTATTTACCTCTACAGTTCCTCCTCCTCCTCCTCCTCCTCCTCCTTCTCTTCCTTCCAAAATAAGAAAAAAAAAGAAAAAGAAAGAAAAGAAAAGTCTAAGAAAAAAGGAAAATTCATCGACATTTGGACATTGAAAAAAAATAAGAAAAAAAGAGAAATTGAAGGTTCATGAAGACTTAATATCACGTTCGAAAATATGAAAAAAGGAAAAAAGAGGAAAAAAAAAGCTGAAAATGAAGGAAAATAAAGGAAAATAAAATAAAGTAACGGAAAATAAAGGAGAAAAAAGGAAAACGAAGAGGAAAATAAATGGAAAAAAAGGAAAAAAGAGGAAAATAAAGGAAAAAAAGAAGGAAAATACAGAATCGGTGTTGTGGTTAGGATTGCAACTGCTACCACCACCACCACCACCACCACTACCACCACCAAAACCACCACCACCACCACCACCACCACTACCACCACCAAAACCACCACCACCACCTCCACACTACCACCACCACCACCACCACCATAACTGTTGATATTAGCGTGAAAAATAAGGGAAAAAAAAATTATGAAACTACAACGTTGGCAACTTTTGACAACTCTCTCTCTCTCTCTCTCTCTCTCTCTCTCTCTCTCTCTCTCTCTCTCTCTCTCTCTCTCTCTCTCTCTCACCCATACAAAAAACAACACACAATTAGAAATATTTACATACAACACACACACACACACACACACACACACACACACACACACACACACGCACACACACACACACACAGGTATGACGCTCACACGACACACATCAATTACTGTTCGGAGGGGAGAAGGAATCGAAGGGAGAGAAAAAAAAGGGAGAGAAAGGGAGAGTAAATGGAGGAGGGAGGAAGATAAAAGGAGAGAAAAGGGAATTACAGAGAGGAGGAGGAGGAGGAGGAGGAGGAGATAGAGGGTGAGAAAGATACATAGATAGATAGAAAGATAGATAGAGAGAGAGGAAGGGGGTGGAAGAGACGAAAACACTCCTCCTCCTCCCCTTCCTCCTCCTCCTCCTCCTCCTCCTCCTCCTCCTTCTCTTTCTTCCTCTAGTTCTTCTCCTTCCCTTCTTTCTCTTCCTCCTCTTCTTTCGCCTCCTCTTTTTGTTGTTCATATTGTTATTGTTTTTCTTCCTCTTCCTCCTCTTCTTCCTCCTCCTCCTCCTCCTCCTCCTCAATTCTTATATGTCTTCTTTTTCTTGTTCTTCCTGTTTTTTTTTATTTCTTTAACTATCATATTATTTCCTCCTCCTCCTCCTCCTCCTCCTCCTCCTCCTCCTCCTCCTCCTCTTCTTCTGCTTCTTTGCTTCCTATTTTCACTCAACATTTTCTCTCAATTTTTCACCATTCTCCTTCGTTCCAATCTCTTTTTCCTTCCTCCTCCTCCTCCTCCTCCTCCTCTTCTCTTCTCTTCTTCCCTTCCCTTCCGTTAACCAGTTTTTCCCTGATTCAATCTTCTTCCCTCTCTCTCTCTCTCTCTCTCTCTCTCTCTCTCTCTCTCTCTCTCTCTCTCTCTCTCTCTCTCTCTCTCTCTCTCTCTCTCTCTCTCTCTCTCTCATATATAACCTTTCTTCCTTTCTCTCTTTCTTCCCTTCCTCCTTCCTCCATTTTTTTCCTCCATGTTCTCTCCCTTCCTCCATCCCTTTTATTTCCTTCCTTCTCTCTCCTCCTTCTCTCCATTTCTCTTCTTTCCTCCACTTTATCACTTTTTCTCTCCATTTTTTCTTCCCCTCCTTCTCTACCTTGTCTGTCTCTAGTTTCCTCCCTTCATCTTCTTCTTCTTCTTCTTCTTCTTCTTCTCTTCTGTATCATCATCATTATCATCATCATCACCTTTTTCTTCTTCTTCCTCCTCCTCCTCCCCCTCCTCCTCTGACCTTTGACCTCTTCCTCTTCCACGCACGTTTTCCTCTCATAATGGTGAGTAAACAGAATCAAGAGTACACACTGTTTCCTCCTCCTCTTCCTCCTCCTCTTCCTCCTCCTCCTCCTTCTTCTTCAACCTGTTCCCTCTTCACTTTTTCAACCTCCATTTTTCGTATTTCTGTTTTTTCTATTTTCGTTTTTATTTTTCTCGTTTTTTTTCCTCTTCCTCTTTATCTTCTTCTTCCTCTTCTTCTTCTTCTTGGTAGTTCGTTCTTATATTCGTCTTCCTCAGTCTTCTTCTTCCTCCTCCTCCTCCACCTCCTCTTCCTCTTCTTCTTCTTCTTCTTCTTCTACTTCTTTTTCCTTCTCCTCCTCCTTCTCCTCTTCCTCTTCTTCTTCTTCATCCTCCTCCTCCTTCCTGCCCCCCCTTAATTCCACCTCCTCTTTCTCTGTACCCTCTCCTTCCTCCTCCTCCTCCTCCCCTTCTTCCTCCTCCTCCTCCTCCTCACCCCACCGAGCATTGATTTGTGATGCCGTAAAAAGGAAAGAAAATGGTCGTTGATGAACCGCAAAAGATAAACAAAAACTCGAACGCTCATTGGTCCGCTGCGGGAGTGACGTCATCGGTGGCAGCCAATCAGAGTGTGTCTTTTTTTTGCTTGTTTTTTTTTTATGTATTTTTCGTGTTTTATTTATTCATTATTTATGTATTTTTTGCTTTAATTCTCTTTTTTTGTGTGTTTATTTATATAGTCTACTTTGTGTGTGTGTGTGTGTGTGTGTGTGTGTGTGTGTGTGTGTGTGTGTGTGTGTGTGTGTGTGTGAGAGTGTGTGTATATTTGTGTGTCTTTTTAACCTAAACACACACACACACACACACGCGCGTAATGATGCAAAACACACACATTTTCACAAAACTCCGTCGAACAAACTCTCTCTCTCTCTCTCTCTCTCTCTCTCTCTCTCTCTCTCTCTCTCTCTCTCTCTCTCTCTCTCTCTCTCTCTTCATTAAAGCTAGCTCTACGCCATTCAACATAATCACTGACTTGAAATAAAAAAAGAGAAAAAAAGGCTTTGCAAAAAGACTCCGAAATTTTCCCTTCTTGCAATGTACATTCTCTCTCTCTCTCTCTCTCTCTCTCTCTCTCTCTCTCTCTCTCTCTCTCTCTCTCTCTCTCTCTCTCTCTCTCTCTCTCTCTCTCTCTGCTTCTACCTTTTCCCTCCCTGTTTCTTCCTTTTTCCTTCCTCTCCCTTCTTCTTTCTTCCTCTTTTTCTCTTCATACATCAATATTTCTTTCTCTCCTGTTTTCTTTCTTCCTCCTTTATTTATTTTCCTCCTATTCCCTTTTTTCGATTTTCTTCCTTTTTTTTCTTTTTCTCTTCCTTTCCTTCCCTTTCTTTCTTTCTTCTCTCTCTATCTCTTCTATTTCCATTTCTCTTTCTTCTTTTTCTCTTTCCTCCTCTTTTCTGCTCTCTCTCTCTCTCTCTCTCTCTCTCTCTCTCTCTCTCTCTCTCTCTCTCTCTCTCTCTCTCTCTCTCTCTCTCTCTCTCTCTCTCTCTCTCCTTTTTCTCTCCTTTCTCTCCCTTCTTTATTCATTTTGTTATTATTTTCTCTCTCCTCTCATTTTCCTTCCTCTTCTTCCTCCTCCTCCTCCTCCTCCTCTTCCTTTTTTTCCTTCTCATTATTTTCCTTATCAGTTTTAATGAAGGAAAAAATAAAATAGGAAGAAATATGACATTGACAAGATTCACACACACACACACACACACACACACACACACACACACACACACACACACACACACACACACACACACACACACACACTTCTTCTTTTTCTTCATTGTCCTTTATTTTTAAGTGAATTTGAGAAAGAGAAAAGAACAAAAAGGAAGAAAAATAAAGAAAAAAAGACGAAAAATAAAGAAAAAAGAAAGGAAAGAAGAAAGAAAGACAGAAAAAAGACACAAAAAGAGAGAGAAAAAGTTCGAAATAAAGAAAAAAAAGAAAAAGAAAGCTAGAAATTGAGGAAAAAAAGTAAAAAAATATAAAGAAAAACAAAGAAAAAAATATCACACGATTCAACAGGTGTACTCCCAAACAGGTAACTCCCCCTCCCCCTCTTGCCCAGGTAAACGCCCTCATTCGCGCCCTAATTAAATCAAGGGGACAGGTGCTTCTGAGGGCAGGTAACAACAGGAAGTAACGGGCGGGAGGTGTGGATGAGGGAGGTAGGTGGGGAGGAGGTTGATGGTGATGATGGTGGTGATGAAGGTGGTGGTGATGTGGTGGTGGTGGTGGTGGTGGTATTTTTTTTTTTTTTTGTGTGTGTGTGTGGTGGTAGTGGTGGTAGTAGTAGTAGTAGTAGTAGTAGTAGTAGTAGTAGTAGTAGTAGTAGTTGTAGTATACGTAATGTTGGTCATGCTACTACTACCACTACTACTACTACTGCTACTACTACTATTACTACTACTACTACTACTATTACTTAGGCCTATCAGCAGGTAGGTAGGACATAATAGGCTCAGGTGTTAAGAGGCTGAGAACACAGGAAAGACACGTGGGAACCTCCTCCTGACTCTCTCTCTCTCTCTCTCTCTCTCTCTCTCTTTGATCACCTGTACAGAGAGAAATAAAAACGTCTTTAAAAATTGTTCCGATTTTATTTTATTTATTTATTTATTTTTTGCTAATTTTCTCGGTAAATTTTCTTTTCTTTTTTTTACGGTTGCCGGCCAGTCTCTCTCTCTCTCTCTCTCTCTCTCTCTCTCTCTCTCTCTCTCTCTCTCTCTCTCTCTCTCTCTCTCTCTCTCTCTCTCTCTCTCTCTCTCTCTCTCTCCTTCCTCCTCTCCTCCTCTTCCTCCTCCTCCTCCTCCTCCTCCTCCTCCTCCTCCTCTTTTCTCTCCCCTCTCCTTCCCTCCTCTTCGTCAACATTCTCTTGTATACACCCCTCTTTTATTCCCCCCCCCCCTCTTCCTCCTCCTCCTCCTCCTCCTTCTCTACCTCCTCCTCCTCCTCCTCCTCCTCCTCCTCCTCACGTAATCCTCAAATCCTCCCCACTACAAGACCACTAATAAGCCTCTTTCCCCTCATTTCTCCTCCTCCTCCTCCTCCTCCTCCTCTTCTTCCTAACTATGTACAAAGCCGAGTTATTTTTTTTTTCTCTTCACCTTCGATTTTGTTCTCTCTCTCTCTCTCTCTCTCTCTCTCTCTCTCTCTCTCTCTCTCTCTCTCTCTCTCTCTCTCTCTCTCTCTCTCTCTCCTCTTCTTCTCTCTTCTTTCTTTCCTCTTCTCTTTTCTCTCTTCTTCTCTACGTTTGTCTATAAGGAATGTTCTCTCCATCCTTCCTTCTTTACCTCTCGTGTTTCTCTTCCTTCCTCCCTTTCCTCCTCTTCTTCTTTATCTTGTTTTCTCTCTCCTCCTTCTTTCCTTCTCTCCTTTATTCCCTCTCTTCCTCTGTTTAATTATTTCTTTCTCTTACTCTCCTTCCTTTTTCTCTCTGATTAGCTTCTTCTTTCTCCTCCTCTTCTTCTTCATCTTGTTTTCTTTCTTCTCCTTTTCTTATCTCCTACTTTCTTTCTCTCCTATATTCACTCTGTTTCTCTATTCAATTATTTCTTTCTCCTACTTTCCTTCCTTCTCTCTATTTAGCCTCTTTTTCCTCCTCCTCCTCCTCCTCCTCCTTCTTCTCCTCCTTCCTTTCCTCGCTAAAAGAGATAACAAAAGGCTAGCTAGTTATCTCCCTATATACCTATCAATATATTTTCATGGTGGGGTCTGGTGGTCGGCTCCTCAGCTTGTTATGTCGCAGGGAAGTATTTATAGTGACGCCACCCTACTTGCCTCATACTACCCCAAGGACCTAATCTCTCTATCTATCTATCTATCCCCCCACTAACCACCTCTCCCCCCCCCCAGGTCAGCCCCTCTCTGCCCCTGTGTTGGTGGGGGCGCGCGAGGTGTATGAGCCGTCGGAGGTGATCAAGATAGGTTGTCAGCCCGGGACGCCGCTACACGGAGACCACCAGCCCTCACTCACCTGGTTCTTGCAGGGAGACGAGGTTAGCGGTGTACCTGTTGTGTTGAGCCTTACCTGTGTTGTTTTGAATTTGTTTTGATTTTAATTTGTTTTGCTTTTTATTTAGGTTTTTGTTTTGATTTCTTACTTTTTTTTTTTCATTTTTCACGTTTACTTTTTTTGTTACTTTTTTATTTTTTACTTTTCTCGTTTCTTTTTTGTTGTTGTTTTCCTCTAATATTTTCTTCTTTTTCTTTTTTCTTTGTTGTTGTTGTTGTTGTTGTTCCTTCTTCCTCCTTCTTCTTCTTCTTCTTCTTCTTCTTCTCTTCATTCTTGGCTTGTCTTTTCTTTCCCTTCTCTCTCCCTTCTTTTTCCTCTCCCTTCCTTCCTTCCTTCCTTCCCCCTTTCTCCCTCCCTTCCTGCCACATTTCCTTCCTTCCTCCCTTCCTCCTAATCTCCCTTCCTTCCTCCCTCCTTCCCTCCCTCGACGCCATCTTTTCTCTCTCCAGGATTATCTCTCCTCCCTGTAGTCTCTCCGTCTCTCCCTTAGGTCTTATCTCTCCCTTTCCTCCCGTTCTCCCTGAATTTTTTGTTCCCCTTCTCCCTTACGTAAAGTTATCTCTCTCTCTCTCTCTCTCTCTCTCTCTCTCTCTCTCTCTCTCTCTCTCTCTCTCTCTCTCTCTCTCTCTCTCTCTCTCTCTCTCTCTCTCTCTCTCTCTCTCTTTCTTTCTTTCTTTCTTTCTCTTATTCTCCCTTTCATTCTCTCTTTTCTTCCTTTATCCTCTTTTCTTCTTTCTCTTCCTTCCTTTCTTCTCTCTATCCTTCCTTCTATCTCTCTTCTTCCCTCCGTTTCCTCCACTTCCTTCCTTCCTCCATCCTTCCCTCCTTCTCTTTCTTCTTCTCTTAATTATCATTCTTTCTCCTACTCCTTCGCATCCTTCCTTTCTTCCTTTGTTTCTTCCTCTTCCTCCTTCCTCCCTTCCTCCTTTATCTCCCTCTTAATAACTTTTCTCCCTCCCGCTGTGTCTTCCTCCTCCTCCTCCTCCTCCTCCTCCTCCTTCATCATTCCTTCCTTTTCTTCTAACCATCACCAAATTTATAAAGGAGGAAGAGGAAGAGGAGGAGGAGGAGGAGGAGGAGGAGGAGGAGGAGGAAAAACACCCACTATGAGACATCTGGTGTAGGAATATGACAGTTTTTGTACACACACACACACACACACACACACACACACACACACACACACACACACACACACACACACACACACACACACACACATTTTTTATCTCTTTCCTTCTTCCTTTCTTTCTATCTCTACCTTCCTTCCTTCCTTTTCTCCTTCCCCATCCTTACACACACACACACACACACACACACACACACACACACACACACACACACACCTGTATTAATTAACGGGATTTACCTGTATACCTGTTGACCTAATTACGCAGGTGAGCAGCTTTTTAACTTTTCTCTTACTTATTTTTTTCTTTATTTTCTTTTTTTTCTCTCCTTCGTTTATTAAATATTTTTTGTGCTGATAATTTTCTTTTGTTTACCTATTTATTATTTATTCATTTATTTATTTATTATTATTTTATTTATCATCATTTTTCTTTCTCTCCTTCTTGTCTACATACTTTCCTCCCCCTCCCCCCCCCCTAAATCACTGACACCCCCTTCCCCTCCCCCCAAATCCCCCTCAGCTTTAACTCCCCTCAGCATACCGCCCCCCTTCCCCTCCCCATCATTCCCCCCTGCTTACTAACGCCCCCCATCTCCCCTTTCTCCCCCCCAGGTTAGCCAGGAGTGGGTGCAGCCGTACGGGAGTGCCCTGCAGGGGGGCGTGCCTGGTGTGTCACTCCACGTCCCTGGGGAGAAGGTAAGGTGGGGAGAAGGTAAGGTGGGGAGGGGAGGAAGGGGAGAAGGGAGAGGAGGAAAAGAGGAGATATGGGGGAGGAAGTGGAGAGACGGGAGAGGAGGGAAGGGAAGAGGAGGAGGAGAAAGGGAAGGGGAGGGGAAGAAAGTGGGAGGGAGTGGGGAGAGGGGAGAGGAGGAGGGAAGGGAAGGGGAGGGGAAGAAAGTGGGAGGGAGTGGGGAGAGGGGAGAGGAGGAGGTAAGGGAAGGGGAGGGGAGGGAAGGGAAGAAAAGGGGGAGGGAGTGGGGAGAGAAGGAGGGAGGGGAGGAAAATAGGAGAAGTAGGGGAGAAAGAGAAGGGGAGGGGAGGAAAGGGGGAGGGATGGGAGGGATAAAAAGAGGTAGGGGTGAAAAGGAAGGGAGGGAGGAAGAGAGAGAGAGAGAGAAATATTTACCCTCACACTCGCAGTAGTTTGTGTAGTTAGCCTCCTCCTCCTCCTCCTCCTCCTCCTCCTCCTCCTCTTCCTCTTCCTCTTCCTCTTCCTCCTCCTCCTCCTCCTCCTCCTCCTCTTCCCA
>NC_066550.1:12997044-13006594 GCF_024679095.1 Eriocheir sinensis | reverse complement strand
TATATATATATATATATATATATATATATATATATATATATATATATATATATATATATATATATATATATATATATATATATATATATATATATATATATAAAAAAATAATAAATAAAAGGAGGTTGTATATAGTTGATCCAGTTACTAAGAAAAATATTACAGCGGTTGAGAAATTTACAGAAGAACCCTAATAAATAAAGTGAGGTACATACTATTCTGTATTTTTTCTTTCTTTCCTTTTCGTCTTTGTTTTACTGTTTTCCTCTTAAAAGACAGGTAAGAAAAGACATATCGGACGGTTTGGTGTTGAGGACGTTTATAATTTCTTGTGGACTAAAAGAATTCTTGTACGGACGAAAACAAAAATAAATATATATATATATATATATATATATATATATATATATATATATATATATATATATATATATATATATATATATATATATATATATATATATATATATATATATATATATATATATATATATATATATATATATATATATATATATATATATATATATATATATATATATATATATATATATATATATATATATATATATATATATCCTCTTGCTTTAACATCATCTTATTTATTAGGCTTTTTCTTCTCTAAATTTCTCTAGCGCTGCAATATTTTTCTTAGCAACTGATTAATACAACCTCGTTTTATTTATTATACTAGCTAAAACGGTATTCTTTTCTTTGAACCTCTCTTTATTTATTAGGCTTCTTCCGTAAATTTCTCTACCGCTGAAATATTTTTTTTAGCAACTGGATAAACGATATAGAACCTACTTTTATTTATTAGGATTTTTCTTCTACAAATTTCTCTAACGCTGTAATATTTTCTTAATAACTGATAAACTATCTAAACACCTCCTCTTCCTTAAACCTCTTTTTATTTATTTGGCTTCCTCTGTAAATTTATCTACCTCATAAATATTTTTCTTAGCCACTGGATATATATATATATATATATATATATATATATATATATATATATATATATATATATATATATATATATATATATATATATATATATATATAAAAGGAGGTTGTATAGTTGTTACTAAGAAAATATTTCAGCAGTTGAATTTACAGAAGAACCCTAATAAATAAAGTGAGGTACATACCATTCCTGTATATTCTTTTCTTTCCTTTTCGTCTTTGTTTTACTCGTGTTTTCCTCTTAAAGACAGGTAAGAAAAGACATATCGGACGAGTTTGGTGTTGAGGACGTTTATAATTCTTGTCCGGACTAAAGAAAAACACAAAATAAATCTTCGTTATACTTACATTACGTACAATATATATATATATATATATATATATATATATATATATATATATATATATATATATATATATATATATATATATATATATATATATATATATATATATATATATATATATATATATATATATATATATATATATATATATATATATATATATATATATATATATATATATATATATATATATATATATATATATATATATATATATATATATATATATATTTCTTAGCAACTGATTAATACAACCTCGTTTTATTTATTATACTATCTAAAACGCTATTCTTTTCTTTCAACCTCTCTTTATTTATTAGGCTTCTTCCGTAAATTTCTACCGCTGAAATATTTTTTTGCAACTGGATAAACGATATGCAACCTTTTTATTTATTAGGATTTTTTCTTCACAAATTTCTCTAACGCTGTAATATTTTCTTAATAACTGATAAACTATCTAAACACCCTCCTCTTCCTTCAACCTCTTTTTTATTTATTTGGCTTCCTCTGTAAATTTATCTACCTATATATATATATATATATATATATATATATATATATATATATATATATATATATATATATATATATATATATATATATATATATATATATATATATATATATATATATATATATATATATATATATATATATATATATATATATATATATATATATATATATATATATATATATATATATATATATATATATATATATATATATATATATATATATATATATGCTATCCTCTTGCTTTAACATCATTTTATTTATTAGGCTTTTTCTTCTCTAAATTTCTCTAGCGCTGCAATATTTTTCTTAGCAACTGATTAATACAACCTCGTTTTATTTATTATACTATCTAAAACGCTATTCTTTTCTTTCAACCTCTCTTTATTTATTAGGCTTCTTCCGTAAATTTCTCTACCGCTGAAATATTTTTTTTTGCAACTGGATAAACGATATACAACCTACTTTTATTTATTAGGATTTTTTCTTCTACAAATTTCTCTAACGCTGTAATATTTTCTTAATAACTGATAAACTATCTAAACACCCTCCTCTTCCTTAAACCTCTTTTTTATTTATTTGGCTTCCTCTGTAATATATATATATATATATATATATATATATATATATATATATATATATATATATATATATATATATATATATATATATATATATATATATATATATATATATATATATATTTACAGAAAAAAAGCCTAATAAATAAAAGGAGGTTGTATATAGTTGATCCAGTTACTAAGAAAAATATTTCAGCGGTTGAGAAATTTACAGAAGAACCCTAATAAATAAAGTGAGGTACATACCATTCCTGTATTTTTTTCTTTTCTTTCCTTTTCGTCTTTGTTTTACTCGTGTTTTCCTCTTAAAAGACAGGTAAGAAAAGACATATCGGACGAGTTTGGTGTTGAGGACGTTTATAATTCTTGTCCGGACTAAAGAAAAACACAAAAATAAATATTCGTTATACTTCCTTACATTACGTACGGTGAATTAAAGTGATATATATATATATATATATATATATATATATATATATATATATATATATATATATATATATATATATATATATATATATATATATATATATATATATATATATATATATATATATATATATATATATATATATATATATATATATATATATATATATATATATATATATATATATATATATATATATATATATATATGCTATCCTCTTGCTTTAACATCATTTTATTTATTAGGCTTTTTCTTCTCTAAATTTCTCTAGCGCTGCAATATTTTTCTTAGCAACTGATTAATACAACCTCGTTTTATTTATTATACTATCTAAAACGCTATTCTTTTCTTTCAACCTCCCTTTATTTATTAGGCTTCTTCCGTAAATTTCTCTACCGCTGAAATATTTTTTTTTGCAACTGGATAAACGATATACAACCTACTTTTATTTATTAGGATTTTTTCTTCTACAAATTTCTCTAACGCTGTAATATTTTCTTAATAACTGATAAACTATCTAAACACCCTCCTCTTCCTTAAACCTCTTTTTTATTTATTTGGCTTCCTCTGTAAATTTATCTACCTCGCAAATATTTTTCTTAGCCACTGGACCAATTATATATATATATATATATATATATATATATATATATATATATATATATATATATATATATATATATATATATATATATAGTATATATATATATATAATAATATTTCAGCGGTGGAAAATTTTAGAAAAAAACTAATATATAAAAGGAGGTATATATAGTTGATCCAGTTACTAAGAAAAATATTTCAGCGGTTGAGAAATTTACAGAAGAACCCTAATAAATAAAGTGAGGTACATACCATTCCTGTATTTTTTTCTTTTCTTTCCTTTTCGTCTTTGTTTTACTCGTGTTTTCCTCTTAAAAGACAGGTAAGAAAAGACATATCGGACGAGTTTGGTGTTGAGGACGTTTATAATTCTTGTCCGGACTAAAGAAAAACACAAAAATAAATATTCGTTATACTTCCTTACATTACATTATATATATATATATATATATATATATATATATATATATATATATATATATATATATATATATATATATATATATATATATATATATATATATATATATATATATATATATATATATATATATATATATATATATATATATATATATATATATATATATATATATATATATATATATATATATATATATCTTAACATCATTTTATTTATTAGGCTTTTTCTTCTCTAAATTTCTCTAGCGCTGCAATATTTTTCTTAGCAACTGATTAATACAACCTCGTTTTATTTATTATACTATCTAAAACGCTATTCTTTTCTTTCAACCTCCCTTTATTTATTAGGCTTCTTCCGTAAATTTCTCTACCGCTGAAATATTTTTTTTTGCAACTGGATAAACGATATACAACCTACTTTTATTTATTAGGATTTTTTCTTCTACAAATTTCTCTAACGCTGTAATATTTTCTTAATAACTGATAAACTATCTAAACACCCTCCTCTTCCTTAAACCTCTTTTTTATTTATTTGGCTTCCTCTGTAAATTTATCTACCTCGCAAATATTTTTCTTAGCCACTGGACCAATTATATATATATATATATATATATATATATATATATATATATATATATATATATATATATATATATATATATATATATATATATTTCATGGAAAATATACCTAATAAATAAAGAGGTTGTATATAGTTGATCCAGTTACTAAGAAAATATTTCAACGGTTGAAAATTTACAGAAACCTAATAATAAAAGTAAAGGTACATACCATTCCTGTATTTTTTCTTTTCTTTCCTTTTCGTCTTTGTTTTACTCGTGTTTTCCTCTTAAAAGACAGGTAAGAAAAGACATATCGGACGAGTTTGGTGTTGAGGACGTTTATAATTCTTGTCCGGACTAAAGAAAAACAGAAAAATAAATCTTCCTTATACGTCCTTACATTACGTACGGGGAATTAAGGTGATATATATACATATATATATATATATATATATATATATATATATATATATATATATATATATATATATATATATATATATATATATATATATATATATATATATATATATATATATATATATATATATATATATATATATATATATATATATATATATATATATATATATGCTATAACATCATTTTATTTATTAGGCTTTTTCTTCTAAATTTCTCTAGCGCTGCAATATTTTTCTTAGCAACTGATTAATACCACCTCGTTTTATTTATTATACTATCTAAAACGCTATTCTTTTCTTTCAACCTCTCTTTTTTTATTAGGCTTCTTCCGTAAATTTCTCTACCGCTGAAATATTTTTTTTTGCAACTGGATAAACGATATACAACCTACTTTTATTTATTAGGATTTTTTCTTCTACAAATTTCTCTAACGCTGTAATATTTTCTTAATAACTGATAAACTATCTAAACACCCTCCTCTTCCTTAAACCTCTTTTTTATTTATTTGGCTTCCTCTGTAAATTTATCTACCTCGCAAATATTTTTCTTAGCCACTGGACCAATTATATATATATATATATATATATATATATATATATATATATATATATATATATATATATATATATATATATATATATATATATATATATATATATAGTTGATCCAGTTTCTAAGATAAATATTTCAGCGGTAGAAAATTTACAGAAAAAAAAGCCTAATAAATAAAAGGAGGTTGTATATAGTTGATCCAGTTACTAAGAAAAATATTTCAGCGGTTGAGAAATTTACAGAAGAACCCTAATAAATAAAGTGAGGTACATACCATTCCTGTATTTTTTTCTTTTCTTTCCTTTTCGTCTTTGTTTTACTCGTGTTTTCCTCTTAAAAGACAGGTAAGAAAAGACATATCGGACGAGTTTGGTGTTGAGGACGTTTATAATTCTTGTCCGGACTAAAGAAAAACACAAAAATAAATCTTCGTTATACTTCCTTACATTACGTACGGGGAATTAAGGTGATATATATATATATATATATATATATATATATATATATATATATATATATATATATATATATATATATATATATATATATATATATATATAAATATATATATATATATATATATATATATATATATATATATATATATATATATATATATATATATATATATATATATATATATATATATATATATATATATATATATATATATATATATATATATATATATATATATATATATATATATATATACTTTAACATCATCTTATTTATTAGGCTTTTTCTTCTCTAAATTTCTCTCGCGCTGCAATATTTTTCTTAGCAACTGATTAATACAACCTCGTTTTATTTATTATACTAGCTAAAACACTATTCTTTTCTTTCAACCTCCCTTTATTTATTAGGCTTCTTCCGTAAATTTCTCTACCGCTGAAATATTTTTTTTTGCAACTGGATAAACGATATAGAACCTACTTTTATTTATTAGGATTTTTCTTCTACAAATTTCTCTAACGCTGTAATATTTTTCTTTGCAACTGATAAACTATCTAAACACCCTCCTCTTCCTTAAACCTCTTTTTGATTTATTTGGCTTCCTCTGTAAATTTTTTTACCTCACAAATTTTTTTCTTAGGCACTGGACCAATTATATATATATATATATATATATATATATATATATATATATATATATATATATATATATATATATATATATATATATATAAATAAATAAAAGGAGGTTATATATGATCCAGTTACTAAGAAAATATTTCAACAGTTGAAACCCTAATAAATAAAGTGTACATACCATTCCTGTATTTTTTTTTTCTTTCCTTTTCGTCTTTGTTTTACTCGTGTTTTCCTCTTAAAGACAGGTAAGAAAAGACATATCGGACAGTTTGGTGTTGAGGACGTTTATAATTCTTGTCCGGACTAAAGAAAACACAAAAATAAATCTTCGTTATACTTCCTTACATTACGTGCAGTGAATTAGTGATATATATATATATATATATATATATATATATATATATATATATATATATATATATATATATATATATATATATATATATATATATATATATATATATATATATATATATATATATATATATATATATATATATATATATATATATATATATATATATATATATATATATATATTTATTTATTAGGCTTTTCTTCTAAATTTCTCTAGCGCTGCAATATTTTTCTTAGCAACTGATTAATACAACCTCGTTTTATTTATTATACTAGCTAAAACGCTATTCTTTTCTTTCAACCTCCCTTTATTTATTAGGCTTCTTCCGTAAATTTCTCTACCGCTGAAATATTTTTTTTTGCAACTGGATAAACGATATACAACCTACTTTTCTTTATTAGGATTTTTCTTCTACAAATTTCTCTAACGCTGTAATATTTTCTTAATAACTGATAAACTATCTAAACACCCTCCTCTTCCTTAAACCTCTTTTTTATTTATTTGGCTTCCTCTGTAAATTTATCTACCTCGCAAATATTTTTCTATATATATATATATATATATATATATATATATATATATATATATATATATATATATATATATATATATATATATATATATATATATATATATATATATATATATATATTTCAATAAATAAAAAGGAGGTTATATAGTTGATCCAGTTACTAAAATATTTCAGCAGTTAAATACAGAAGAACCTAATAAATAAAGTGAGTACATACCATTCCTGTATTTTTTCTTTTCTTTCCTTTTCGTCTTTGTTTTACTCGTGTTTCCTCTTAAAGACAGGTAAGAAAAGACATATCGAGACGTTTATAATCTTGTCCGGACTAAAGAAAAACACAAAAATAAATATTCGTTATACTTCCTTACATTACTTACGGGGAATTAAGGTTATATATATATATATATATATATATATATATATATATATATATATATATATATATATATATATATATATATATATATATATATATATATATATATATATATATATATATATATATATATATATATATATATATATATATATATATATATATATATATATATATATATATATATATATAACATCATTTTATTTATTAGGCTTTTCTTCTCTAAATTTCTAGCGCTGCAATATTTTTCTTAGCAACTGATTAATACAACCTCGTTTTATTTATTATACTATCTAAAACGCTTTTCTTTTCTTTCCACCTCTCTTTATGTATTAGGCTTCTTCCGTAAATTTCTCTACCGCTGAAATATTTTTTTTTGCAACTGGATAAACGATATACAACCTACTTTTATTTATTAGGATTTTCTTCTACAAATTTCTCTAACGCTGTTGTAATATTTTCTTAATAACTGATAAACTATCTAAACACCTCCTCTTCCTTAAACCTCTTTTTATTTATTTGGCTTCCTCTGTAAATTTATCTACCTCGCAAATATTTTCTTAGCCACTGGACCAATTATATATATATATATATATATATATATATATATATATATATATATATATATATATATATATATATATATATATATATATATATATATATATATATATATGAAGTGAAAATTTACAGAAAAAAAACTAATAAATAAAAAGAGGTTATATATAGTTGATCCAGTTACTAAGAAAAATATTTCAGGTTGAGAAATTTACAGAAACCTAATAAATAAAGTGAGGTATATACCATTCCTGTATTTTTTCTTTTCTTTCCTTTTCGTCTTTGTTTTACTCGTGTTTTCCTCTTAAAAGACAGGTAAGAAAAGACATATCAGACGAGTTTGGTGTTGAGGACGTTTATAATTCTTGTCCGGACTAAAGAAAAACACAAAATAAATCTTCGTTATACTTTACATTACATTACAGGAATTAGTGATATATATATATATATATATATATATATATATATATATATATATATATATATATATATATATATATATATATATATATATATATATATATATATATATATATATATATATATATATATATATATATATATATATATATATATATATATATATATATATATATATATATATATATATATATATATATATATATATATATATATCTTTTCTTTTAAATTTCTCTAGCGCTGCAATATTTTTCTTAGCAACTGATTAATACAACCTCGTTTTATTTATTATACTATCTAAAACGCTATTCTCTTCTTTCAACCTCCCTTTATTTATTAGGCTTCTTCCGTAAATTTCTCTACCGCTGAAATATTTTTTTTTGCAACTGGATAAACGATATACAACCTACTTTCATTTATTAGGATTTTTTCTTCTACAAATTTCTCTAACGCTTTAATATTTTCTTAATAACTGATACACTATCTAAACACACACCACTTCCTTCAACCTCTTTTTTTTTTATTTGGCTTCCTCTGTAAATTTATCGACCTCGCAAATATTTTTCTTAGCCACTGGACCAATTATATATATATATATATATATATATATATATATATATATATATATATATATATATATATATATATATATATATATATATATATATATATATATAAAAATTTACAGAAAAAAATAAATAAAGGAGGTTATATATAGTTGATCCAGTTACTAAGAAAAATATTTCAGCAGTTGAAAACAGAACCTAATAAATAAAGTGAGGTACATACCATTCCTGTATTTTTTTCTTT
>NC_066550.1:12947044-12989544 GCF_024679095.1 Eriocheir sinensis | reverse complement strand
TACCAACATACTAACACACAAACATTTTCTTCTTTTTCAGGGCATAGGAATGAAAGTAAAGAAGACAAAGAAGAAGAAAAAAGAAGAAAAAGAAGACAAAATAGAAGAAAAAGAAGAAGAGGAAGAAGTAGAAGAAGAAAAAGATGATGGTGAAGAAGAAAAAGAAGATAAAAACGAAGAAAAAGAAGAGAAGGAAGAAGAAAAAGAAGACAAAGAAGAAGAAAACGAAGACAAAGAAGAAGAAAATGAAGACAAAAAAGATGAAAAAGTGGAAGAAGAAGAGGAGGAGGAGGAGGGTACCAAGTGGCCATCCCAAGCGGTGGTGGTGGAGGTGATGGAGCGGTGTTGCCTTGCGGGTGTCGTGATGAAGGAGGTGTGGAGGTGCGCCGTGGGTCACATATACGCAGACAGGTGTGTAAAACAGGTGTGGGATGCTCTGTTTCTTTGTATGTTGTGTATTTTAAGGTATTCATAAGCTTAATTTCTGGTAGTGTAGTTCAGAACAACGGTGAGTCTCGCCAGGAAGTCTTACTGCGGACTGGCCTGGTCTATGGTGTTGTGGACTCGCTCAGCACGGGTATATGCGTTGTCAGTATACCTGTGTAGAAAGTCCCTTGTGCTCCCTGTCTCACTCTATGGCTGTGATATGTGGATGCTAAATGTGGACTTGGAGAGACGGATTGATGTCTTTGTTAACCCAGTAGCAGCGGGGATCATGTTTCTTAATGGTCCCTCCAAGCGAGAAAAATGAGAAAAAATCATCCTCCCTTTTTCCTCTCTCACCATATAGTCTAACACCCTTCGCTTTTCCCTCCCTTCTCTCTCTCCCCCGAACACAAGCTCTCCCTTCCTCTCCCTCTCTCTCCTACCTTCCTCTTCCCTCTTCTCTCTCTTACAAACCATTCTGACTCTCCTTCCTTCTCCTTCCTCTCTCTCTAACACAAGCACTCCCTTCCGCAGGCCCTGGGTTGGTGTGTCTCTTCTTCTGCCCCAGCTGGAGTGTGCCCTGAGGTGCCTGTATGCTTGGGTCAACGGTGTGCCTGCGAGGGTCCTCACCGCCCAACACACTGCCTTCTACACCACTCTTGACCATGTCCTTGCCCCTGTGTTGACTGTGGATGCTGGAGGAGGAGGAGGAGGAGGAGGAGATAAGAGAGGAGAAGATGAAAGGAGAGGAGGAAGTGAAGGAAAAGAAGAAGAAGATTATGGAAGAAGAGGAGGAAGAGGAGAAGTATCAGAGGAAGAAGGAGATTATGAAGGAGGAGGAGGAGGAAGAAGAAGAGGAAAGAGAGTAAATGAAGAAGGAAGAAAAGAAGAAGAAGAAGGAGGAGGAAAAAGAAGAAACCAGGAAGAAACCAAAAGAAGAAAAGAAGAAGAAGAAAAGGAAAAAGAAGAAGAAGAAGAAAAAAAAGAAGAAAGCAGAACAAACACAGAAGAAGACAAAGAAGAAGACAATCAAGTAAACAAAACAAAACAAAAACAACAACAAGAAGTAAGAGAACCCAATCCAAACACGTACAAACACACACACACACTCACACACATGACCCCCAACAAGCTGCTTTCATTCTTGGGCAGAGAGGTCACAGAGGCCCTGTTTGACCTCTTGACCTTCACTAATGGGCCAAGGGTAAGGGATAGGATTAGCCATGGAGAATCAGGACTTAGAGAGGTATCAGAATCCTTATCCTTCCATATCCTACACCTTTCCATCCTTATACTTCTGTGTGGAGAGAAGGAGGAGGAGGAGGAGGAGGAGGCCCATAGTAGTAGTGGTAGTAGTAGTGGTAGTAGTAGTAGTAGTAGTAGTAGTAACACCCTCACTACCAAAATCGGTGTTCAAATCCACCCCAAATCCACCCACCTCCACCACCACCACCAAACCCTATCACCAGAAGCCCAAGAAGCGATCCACCTCCTTGAAAAGTGGATTAGTGGATACCGGAGCCTCTTCCACCCTGCCTCCCTCCTCCACCAGTCCCTCCTTGCCTCCACCTCCCTCCTGAGTGAGTGGAGGAACTGGAGGAGGGTGGAGGGAAGCGAGGTGGATCATATGGAGTGGGAGAAGCAGGAGGTGGAGGAGGAGATGGTGGAGGGAGTAAGGGAGAGATTTAGTGGAGAGAATGTGGAGTTTGGAGAGGAGAGAGGGAGAGAAAGGGATGTGGAAGAGGAGGAGGAAGAAGAGAAAGAGGAAAAGAATGAAGAAAATAGAGAAAAGGAAAAGTTTGAAGAAGAGAAAAGGAAGAAAATGGAAGAGAAAGAGGAAGAGAGAAGAAAAATGGAATTGGAAGAAGAGAAATTGAAAGAAAGAAAGGAAGAAGTGGAAGATAAAAGTGGAGAAATGAAGAATGTGGAAGAGAAAGAGGAAATTGAAGAAGAGAACGAAAAGAAGAAGGAAAAGAGATCAGAAGTGGAATTTGAAGAAGAGAAATGGAGAGAAAGAAAGGAAGAAGTGGAAGATAAAAGTGGAGAAATGAAGAATGTGGAAGAAGAGAAGAGAAAGAAGGAGGAGAAGAGATCAGAAGTGGAATTTGAAGAAGCGAAATGGACAGAAAGAAAGAAAGAAGTGGAAGATAAAAGTGGAGAAACGAAGAATGTGGAAGAGAGAAAAAGAAATAAAGAAGAACAAGAAAAACAGGAAAATATAGAGAAGAAGAAAGATGAAGAGAAAGAAACTAAAAAGAAGAGAAATAAAGTGGAGGAGAAAGAAATGAATAAAGAAGAGAAACAAGAAGAACAGGATAACATAGAACACAACAGAAAAACAGAGAAAGAAGAAAAGGAGGAAAAGGAAGAAACAAAGAAGAGACAGAAAGATGAAGAAGAAAAGGAGGAGGAGGAGGAAGAAACGAAGAAAGAGAGAAGGAAAGAAAGCAAAAATAAGCAAAAAGAAGATGAGAAAGTCACAAAACCACAAAACCAGAACACAAAACCTCAAAAAACGAAAATAAAACCAAAAACATATGGAAAAGTGACCTACCCACCTCTCCCCTTCTCTCATACGATCCTTCCCTTATCAGAAACGCCTAAATTACTAACTCAAATCCACTTATTACAGTTCAAAGTCCTCCATAGGCCTAAGAATGAGTTAGAGGTGGTTTCAATACTAAGAAGAATCACAAATAACGTCCACACAGCCCTGCAGAACACCCAGCAGAGTCTCCGCTTAAATTACCAGCAGTTCTCAGAAAGGAAAATGAGGTCACGTCGAAGGGAGACTTATAAAAGACAGCTCAACGCCATCCCTAAGGTCACATGGGGTTGCTTTCTCGTCCTTCAGGCTGTTTATATGCTGTTCCTGAACCTCCACAGCATCACAGACTTGGAGAAGGATAGTTTTTCTCGCCTTCTGCGTCTCCTGAAGGGGATCTTGAAGGCCGTGGAGAATTTATCGACGCAAACGGACCCGCAGACGAACCGCTGGGATGAGGCAGTCTGTGGCTCACGCGAGAATGTGGGTTTTGTTTTAAGTCACTTCTGGCGGCCCTGAGGCGTGACCCAAGGCAGGGAGGAGCAGTGTGTCCACCAAAACGTTCAAAAACCATCAGTGAGACCATTCAGTACCTCCAGGAAAGTGAACGATCTCCCAATATAGGCTAAACCATCACAAAAATACACCATTAACCAAGACCCTCCATGATCCCTTAACCCAGTAGCTGCGGGGATCATGTATCTTAAAGACCCCTCTAAGCGAATTAATGAGAAAAAATCATCACTCACGCCAGCCATTAGTATATTATATGTATTAATGCATTTGTGATCAGTTTATGTATCCTCTATTTTGGGGGTTTATGTGAAGGCAAGAATTTGGCCCGACGCTGGTATACTGTAAGGCCACATATTTGGCCCATCGCTGCTACTGGGTTAATTGTCTGTTTTTCATGTATTATGGCAATATAATCTTCATAATGTATTGATTTATTTTCGTATTCGAGCACACACACACACACACACACACTGGGGGATGGCAAGCCTGTACATTGCAGACATTCTTGTTTTCAGCCACGGCAGATGTCGGATAAAGCTTTTACATGGAGCCAAACAGCCGTGGAGTTACCAGGTGTGTGTAGAACTTCACTGGGCATTTCCACGAGTAGTTTCATGACCCTTCTGGTAGTCTGGTCTTTCTTCTGTATCATGAACCTGCATCGAAGCTGTAGCCTGGTAGTTTTAAGTCGCGTGGTTGGTTTTGTATCGTTGTTTGGTGACTGTAACTGTATTAATAATCTTTTGGTCTTTTTCTTTCCTCCAGTAAGTAAGGCTTCGTGGGGTAACATTAACAGCCAGCATAAGGTAGCGCTCCTCTTCGTTGCATTGGGTCTTAATTTGTTTACTTATTCCTTCTGATACTCCCTCCTTTCCTCACCCTCGATACCCTTTTCCTCCTCACCCCTCCCCTTTCCTCCAAGCCCCCTAACCCCCATTTCCTCCCATGCCCACCCCTTCCTTCCACCTCACCCTCACACACCTTTCCTCCGGGCCTCCTCCTCCTCTTACTTTCCTCTTACTTTTCCCCTCGCTATTTCTTCTTCCACCTCCTTCACTATACTGTTTTCCTCATTTCTTCTTTATTCCCTTTCCTTCTCCGTCTCTTCCTCTCCTTCGTTTCCTCTCCCCTCTAATCCCTCCCCTTCCTCACCACCCCTCACCCCTTCCACCCCCCTCGTCCCCATCCCCTCTCCTCCTCCTCATCCTCCACCCCGACCCCTCTTTTTGGGAAATCCTGGATCCTGTTCCTTTCACACATGACTTGCAGAAACAACGGACGTGAAATGGTTAATGAAATGGGAGGAGGAGGAGGAGGAGGAAAGGGAAGAGGGGGAGGGGGGGGGGGCCGTGACATCGGCATAAAGCACAAACGTACAAACAAACAATGATGTACTCCACCTAGCACTACCTGTAATTAAGTGTTTATTATACATACACCTGGACGTGATATTAGGCTACACCCTCCCCCTCCTCCCTCCCTCCTCCCTCTCCTCTCCCTTCCCCTCCCTCCCCCTCTTCCTCCCTCTACTCTCCCTTCTCCCTCTTCCTCCTCCTCCTCTCCTCTCCCCTCTCCCTCCTCCTCCCGTCCCTCTCATCCCACATAGAAAGGTTAGGGCGTCCATATCACAAGCTCTCCCTCCCAAGGCCATACTGGATTGCTATTAAGGTCACTGCTGAGAGTTGCTATTAAGTCGCTATGTGAGGTCTGCCCCCAACGCAATAATAAGCCCCGTTCACTATACGAGGTTGCTATTAAGGTCACTATACGAGGTTGCTATTAAGGTCACTATACGAGGTTGCTATGGATATAAGTTCACTACACGAGGACTTTGGATACAACGAAGAGGAGAAACGGTTTATCAGTGATTCAGAAAACTAATTATGCGATCTTTTCAAAGGCTTAGCTAATACCCACATGACTTAACAAATACTTATAAGACGTTTTAAGAAAGCAGCCAGTCTTTTTCTTCTTCTTTTTGTTGTTATTTGTCTTCCTATTCACTTTCTTCCTTTTCTTCTTTTCCTTCGTATTTTGTTCTTTTTCTATTTGTATCTTATTTAACTCGATGAAGGATTAGAAAAAGTAAGTTAGTGATGTATTTATGTTTATTTATTATTGCTTATACATAATTTTTGCAGTGCCTAATATATTTTGTTTTACAAGTATATATAGTGGTTTAAAAATACAGTATAGAGTGCAGTGTAGTTATTGTGATAGTTTGTGATAGATAAAACTAACCTTGCCATTAATAAAGATAAATCAATACTCTTTTATTAGCATAGACTACTTATTTGCACTACAGTTTTATTAATTATTTTTTTATACTTTTTACTAATATAACTGATCTGATTTTTGTCTTTTTTTTTCTATCTTGATTCTCTCTCTCTCTCTCTCTCTCTCTCTCTCTCTCTCTCTCTCTCTCTCTCTCTCTCTCTCTCTCTCTCCTCCGTTTCCTCCTTTCAATTTTTCCTCCATTTTTTGTCTTCTTCATTTTCTTCATTTTCTTTCTTCTTTTCTTCCTTTTTTCTTCTCTCATTTCCATTTCTTCTTTCCTCTTCGTTTTCTTCCTTTTCTTCCCTTCCTTTCTCATTTTCTTTCATTTTCTTCTCTCCAATTTTCTTCTTCCCTTTCTTTATTCTCTATTTTTCTTCCTTTTCTTCCCTTCCTTTCTCATTTTCTTTCATTTTCTTCTCTCCAATTTTCTTCTTCCCTTTCTCTCTTCTCTCTATTTTTCTTCTCTCTCTTTCCTCCTTTCTTCCTCTAGTCTTCCCTTCTCTCCCTCTCTTCTCTGTCTTCTCCTTCTCTATAATTTCTCTTTCTCCTTTCTTTCTCTCTTCTTTCTCTCCTCTCTCTCTTTCTTCCTGTCTTCCACGATTCTCTTTCTTCCTTTTCTTCTTATTCCTTTTTTCTGTTGTTTTTTATTCATTCTTTTTGTCTTCCTCCTGTTTCCGGTTGTCTTCTTCTCCTCTTCTCCCTCCTCCTTCTTCCTCTCTTTCGCTATCTTTTTCTTCCTTCTTTTCCTCCTTGGTTTCGTTTTCCTCATGGTTTTCTTCTTTGTCTTCGTTTTCTCCTTTGTTTTCTCGTCTTTCTTTAAAATTTTCTTCTCTTTTTTCTTCTTCTTTGTTTTGTTTTTGTTAATTATCTTCCTTTTCTTCTTTTCCTTCGTATTTTCTTCTTTTTCTTCCTCTTTCTTTTCTTTCTTCATCATATCATTTTCTTCTTTTTCTTTCTTCTTCTTCCTTATTTTCTTCTTCTCTGGTTGTCTCACTGTCTTCCTCTTCTCCTTCTCCTCATCCTCCTTCTTCCTCTTCCTTGTCTTCTTCTTCTTCCTCTTATTTATCTTCTTTCCATCTTCTTCATTGTCTTCCTTTGTCTTCTTTTGGTGTTTTGTTGTTTTCTTGTTTGTCTTTTTTCTTGTTTTGTTTTCTTCTTCCTTTTCTTCTTTTTTCTTGATTTTGTTGTTGTTGTTGTTGTTGTTGTTGTTGTTGTTGTTGTTGTTGTTGTTGTTGTTATTTGCATTTTGTTTCTTTATTTGTTTCTTCTTTTCATTATTATTATTATTATTATTATTATTATTATTATTATTATTATTATTATTATTATTATTATTATTATTATTATTATTATTATTATTATTGTTGTTGTTGTTTTTCTTGTTTTTTTCTTCCATTTTCTTCTTTTTGTCTCGTTTCTTCTTTTCTTCATCAATCTTTTTCTCCTTCTTTTCTTCCTCTTCTCCTCCTCCTCCTCTTCCTCCTCCTCCTCCTCCTCTTCCTCCTTTTGTCTTCCCTTCTTTTCCTCTTCCATTTTCTTTGTCTTCTTTTATTTCTCTTCTTGTCTCTCTTTCTCTCCCTCCTCCTTCTCCTCCTCCTCCTCCTCCTCCTCCTCCTCCTCTTCCTCCTTTTGTCTTCCCTTCTTTTCCTCTTCCATTTTCTTTGTCTTCTTTTATTTCTCTTCTTGTCTCTCTTTCTCTCCCTCCTCCTCCTCTTCCTCCTCTTCCTCCTCCTCCTTTTTCTTCTTTTCCTCCTTTTGTCTTCCCTTCTTTTCCTCTTCCATTTCCTTTGTCTTCTTTTATTTCTCTTCTTGTCTCTCTTTCTCTCCCTCCTCCTCCTCCTCCTCCTCCTCCTCCTTCTCCTCCTTTTTCTTCTTTTCCTCCTTTTGTTTTCCCTTCTTTTCCTCTTCCATTTTCTTTGTCTTCTTTTATTTCTCTTCTTGTCTCTCTTTCTCTCCCTCCTCCTCCTCCTCCTCCTCCTCCTCCTCCTCCTCCTCCTCCTCCTCCTCCTCCTCCTCCTCCTCCTCCTCCTTTTCTTCTTTCCCTCCTTTTGTTTTCCCTCTTACTTTTTCTTTGTCTTCTTTTATTTCTCCTCTTGTCTCTCTTTCTCTCCCTCCTCCTCCTCCTCCTCCTCCTCCTCCTCCTCCTCCTCCTCCTCCTTTTTCTTCTTTTCCTCCTTTTGTTTTCCGTTCTTTTCCTCTTCCTTTTTCTTTGTCTTCTTTTATTTCTTTTTTTGTCCCTCTTTCTCTCCTCCTCCTCCTCCTCCTCCTCCTCCTCCTCCTCCTCCTCCTCCTCCTTTTTCCTTCCCTTTCCTTCTTTTCCTCATCTCTCTTCGTCTTCAATTCCATTCTTCTTTCTCCTCCTCCTCCTCCTCCTCCTCCTCCTCCTCCTCCTCCTCCTCCTCCTCCTTGCACTCTGACTCTTCTTCTTCCTCTTCTTCTTCTTCTCAACATCTCCAAGTATTCTGATCTCTTCTTCCTCTTAGTCACGATCTTCACCCTCTTCCTCTTACCTCCTCCTCCTCCTCCTCCTCCTCCTCCTCCTCCTCTCTTCAGTAACCTCTTTATCTTCTCCTCCACCCTCCACCTCCTCTTCCCTGCCCTTAAGAGGCGTTCGAATCTCCTCTTGTCCTCCTCCTTGGTGAAGATGTTCGTTATATCGGGGTTCCGGAGTCCTCTTGGAAGCCTCTTGACCCCGATATTGTGACCCAAGAGGAAGGTTTGCAGCCTAGGTGACGCCATGATTGCCTGAGCTACCGTGATCCTCTTCTTCTTCCTCTTCCTCTTCCTCTTGATCCTCTTTTTTTGGGTTGTTTGTGTTGGTTTGGTGTTTGTTTGTTTGTTTGTTTGTGTTTGTGTTCCTCCTCCTCCTCCTCCTCCTCCTCCTCCTCCTCCTTTAGTTCTTTTTTTTGTTGTTTCAAGTTTATTCGGTATTTTTTTTCTTCTTTTCGTTTTTTTTCTTCTTCTTCTTCTTTTTATTTTCTCTCGTCTTCCTTTTCTTTTATTTGCTTCTTCTTCTTCTTCTTCTGTTTCTTCTATTCCTTTATTTCCTTCTTCCTTTCTTCCTTCCTTTTCTTCTCCTTCCTCTATTTCATTCAATTTATCTCTACTTTTTTCTATTATCTCATCTTCTATTTCCTTATCTCTTCCTTTGGTCTCATTTCCTTCCTTTATTTCCATGTTTATTTCTCTTTCGCTCCTCTTCCTCCTCCTCTTCCTCTTCATTATCCTCTCCCTCATGTTCATCTCCTCACTTTCATCTGTCTGTCTCTTCCTCTTCTTCTGTATGTCTGTCTCCCTCGATCTCCCATCCCTTGTGTCACTTTCGTTAAATTCCGTCACTTTCATTTCGTCTGTGAGTAAGGATTTGGTCGCTGGCTCACTTTCATTTTCATTTTCAGCATTTTCATCTTTTTCAGCGTCGTTGAAGTCGTTGTCACCTTCACTGTCTTCATATTCATCATCGTAGTAATAGTAGTAGTAGTCGTCTTCGTCATATTCACTATCATATTCACTTTCAGCGTCACTATCAGTCTCATTATTAATATTTTCTCCTTCACTTTCTTCAAGATCGTAGTTTTTACCTATTCGTTCATCTTCATCACCTTCACCTTCATCGTCATAGTAGTAGTAGTAGTAGCAATAGTCACCATCAACCTCACCTTCACACTCCTCATAAACGTAATCCTCATTTTCACCATCCAAATCCTCACCACCAGGGACGTCCTCACTTTCAAACACCCTTCCACCACCACCACCACCATCACTTTCACCCTCACTTTCAAACACCCCACCACCACCACCACCATCACTTTCACCTTCACTTTCACCCTCACTCTCCTCCACTTCAAGGTCATATAAGATCTCATCATCACCAATATCATCACCATCATCACCACCATCATCACCATTCTGCCTAAACGCCACCTCCCCTTCATCACCAGCAGGGCAGACTTCGTAGAAAATATAATAGTCCCCCTCTTGAAGGAAGCAACCAGAGAGGGGGAGGGGAGGGGGGTTTGTGGGGGGCATGAGGGTTGACCACTGCCCCCCGCGTGTCCCCAGCCCCCTCCCCAGCTGCAGGGTGAAGCTCCCGCCCCCCAGGGTTGGCGTGCAGTCCCCGTGTTGAACAGTGGTGAGGTCGCTGGTGTCAATGCCGTTTAGCTGTGAAAGAAAATGGGATTGGGTTGGTTGGGTTGGTGTTACGAATTCTACTTCTTCTCCTTCTTCTTATTATTTTTTCCTCCTCTTTCTCCTTCGCCTCCTCCTTTTTTCCCTCCTTCTCCTTCTCTTCCTTCTTCCTCTTTTCCTTCTCTCATTTCGTTCTCCTCCTCCTCCTCCTCCTCCTTCTTTTCCTTCTCCTTCTCTTCTCCCTTGTCCTTCTCTTCCTCTTCCTCCTCATCATCGTTCTCTTTCTCCTCCTTCTCCTCTATCACAACCACTAACACTACTACTAATACTATTTCTATAACTAACTAACTAACTATCTTTCTACCCAACTAACTAACAAACTATCCATCTATCAATCTATCTATCTGTCTAACTAATCAACAAACTCCTAACTAACCAACTCTCTCTCCTCCCCGTCCCACAGTTTACCGAGAGAGCGTCCCGCGCCTTCATCAGTGTTCCCAGGTCCATCTCCGTGCCCCGCGCCAGGATGAGACCAGCGTGCAGGCGGCCGAAGAGAGCGTGCGTGCAGGAGTAGAGGGCGGCCCAGGTGGTGTAGTCCGTCCCCACCACCTCGAAGATGATGTCACCGTAGACCTCTGTGGGAAAGGTGACTTGAGGTGAGGCGAAGGGAGGGGAAGGTAAAATTAGGCTCAGGGAAGGCTAGATTAGATATGGTTTTGTTAGGTGAGGTTAGGTAAGGTTAGATTATGTATGGTTTTGTTAGGTGAAGTTAGGTAAGGTTAGGATAGATTTGTTTATGTGAGGTTAAGTTAGGGTAGGTGAGGTAAGGTGAGGTGAGGTGAAATTAGGTAAGGTTAGGTTAGGTAAGGTTTAGTAAGGTAAGGTAAGGTAAGGTAAGGTTAGGTAAGGTTAGGATAGGTAAGGTTAGGTTAGGCCATACTTTCCTCCTCCTCCTCCTCCTCTCCTCTCCTCTCCTCCTCCACCTCCACCTCTCCTCTCCTCTCCTCTCCTCTCCTCTCCTCCACCTCCTCCTCTCCTCTCCTCACCTCTCCTCCCCCTCCTCTCCTCCTCTCCTCTCCTCTCTCTCCTCTCTCTCTCTCCTCCCTCTCCTCTCCTCTCCTCTCCTCTCCTCTCCTCTCCTCTCCTCTCCTCCTCCACCTCTCCTCTCCTCTCCTCTCCTCCACCTCCACCTCTCCTCTCCTCTCCTCCTCCACCTCCACCTCTCCTCTCCTCTCCTCTCCTCCTCCACCTCTCCTCTCCTCTCCTCCTCCTCCTCCCACCTCTCCTCTCCTCCTCCTCTCTCCCTCTCCTCTCTCTCCTCCTCTCCTCTCACCTCCACTCCTCCTCTCTCCTCTCCTCCTCCTCTCCTCTCCTCACCTCTCCTCCACCTCCTCCTCTCCTCCTCCACCTCTCCTCTCCTCTCCTCTCCTCCTCCACCTCTCCACCTCCACCTCCTCATACATACGCGAAGGTAGCCGCAGAAGGAGACTAGCCGAAGACTCCTTGCTCTGGATCATCTCCCCTTCGTAGTGGAGGTTGTGGAGGAGGCCGGCGGAGCGGAGGGAGAACAGCTGCTTGTCCACCTCCACCACGAAGCCCCCCTCGCCCCCCTGCCCCCCCTCGAGCCCCCCGGAGCGAAGGGTGAGGGCGTAACAACGGGAGGCGAGATTTGTCCCTTGTAAGACGTACCATTTGCCCTGAAACTGAGGTGGTGGTGAGGTGGTGGTGGTGGTGATGGTGGTGGTGGGATGGTGTTGAGAAAGTGAGGTGGATAGGAAAGGACAAACTGAGGTGGAGGTGGTGGTGGTGGTGGGATGGTGCTGAGAGCGTTAGGTGGATAGGTGGTTAGGTGGATAGGACAAACTGAGATGGTGGTCAGGTGGATAGGTGGTTAGGTGGATAGGACAAACTGAGGTGGTGGTGGTGGTGGGAGGGTTAGGTGGATAGGAAAGGGGAAAAAGTATTGAAGGAAAGGGAAAATACAATAATAAGAAAAGGGAAAATAATGAAAGGGAAGGAAAATTAATGAGAGAAGAAAGAAAAGAGAAGGAAAGGAAAGATACTGTGTGTGTGTGTGTGTGTGTGTGTGTGTGTGTGTGTGTGTGTGTGTAGGCATGAAGGATTGTAGGGGAAATAAAGAGAAAAGAAGGAAAACGAAAGGAAAAGGAAGAAAAAGGGAAGGGAAAAGAAGAAAGGAAAGGAGAGAAGTGAATATGTGTGTGTGTGTGTGTGTGTGTGTGTGTGTGTGTGTGTGTGTGTGTGTACCTTTTGCATGGAGAAATCGTCAACCTTCTTCGCCACGGGTTGACACGGACCTGTTTGGAACGTGTAGGCGTCCGCGGGGGTCGGGAGAAGGAGGAGGAGGAGGAGTAGGGGGAAGAGGAGGAGGAGAGGAGGAGGAGGAGGAGGTCGAGTTTCCTTCAGTATTGGTCTAATGTTTCTTCTCTTTGTTCTATTTTGGGTTGTCTTCTCCTCCTCTTCTTCTTCTTCTTCCTCCTCCTCCTCCTCTTTGATACATGTTGTTTTCACTTTCTTTCCTCTCTTCATTCCTTCCTCCTTTCCTTCTTTTCCAATTTCATTTTCTTCTTTAACTCCTCCTCCTCCTCCTTCTCCTTCTCCTTCTTCTTCTTCTTCTTCGTCTTCTTCTTTTTCTTCCTTTTCGTTCGTTTTTCCTTCAACTTCACTTCTAAGTCCTCTTTTTCCAACACCTCTTCCTTCTCCTCCTCCTCCTCCTCCTCTTCCTCCTCCTCCTTTTCCTCCTCCTCCTCCTCCTCCTCCTTTCTCTTCTTCCTCTTTTCCTTCCCTCTCTTCGTTTGTCTTCCTTTCAACTTCACTTCTAATTCCTCTTTTTCCAACACCTCTTCCTCCTCCTCCTCCTCCTCCTCCTCCTCCTCCTCCTCCTCCTTCTTCATATTCACCAGAGTTCTTCATTTTCACCCAGTTCTCCTTCATCTTCGTCATCTTCGTCTCTTCCTCACTTTCTTCTCTTTCTTTATTCCCTCTTCGCCACGCTCCTCATCTTCATTCAGTCAACGCGGTCACTGTCAACACCTTCACCACCACCATCACCATCACCACCATCACCATCACCACTATCACCACCAAAGGACTGGAGGTGTTCTGAAAGCATAACAATGGTGGAGCTGGGTCATATATTCTCTCTCTCTCTCTCTCTCTCTCTCTCTCTCTCTCTCTCTCTCTCTCTCTCTCTCTCTCTGGGGACGATTTTGTTTTGTTTTATTTCGTGGTGGTTGTTGTTGTTGTTGTTGTTGTTGTTGTTGTTGTTGTTGTTGTTGTTGAGTGCGAATATGAAAATGATTATGACTACGAAAATGATGATGGTGAGTCTGATGGTGAGGTCACGATAGGGCATGAAAGTGAGATGGAAAACATTACACTGGGTCGGAACGCAAGTGAAAGTGACGAAGGTGACATGTACAGTGATAGTGACCTTGATAGTGAAGTATTGACAGGTGAAAATGAGATAGAAGATGCTGTTGGTGATAGTGAGGATGGGAACGTAGGTGAATATGACGAACATGAGGATAGCGAATGTGAGAGTGAAAATGACACTGTAACAAACAAAACCTCTGAAAATGATGAATATGATGAAAAGGATGATGAATATGATAGTGAAAATGACTATAACTAACAAAACCTCTGAAAATGATGAAAAGGATGATGAAAATGATAGTGAAAACGATACTGCTATTAACAAAACCTCCGAAAATGATGAAAATAATGATGAATATGATAGTGAAAATGACACTATAAAAAAACCTCTGAAAATGATGAAAATGATGATGAATATGATAGTGAAAATGACACTATAACTAACAAAACCTCTGAAAATGATGAAAATAATGATGAAAATGATAGTGAAAATGACACTATAAAAAACCTCTGAAAATGATGATGAATATGATAGTGAAAATGACACTATAAAAAAACCTCTGAAAATGACGAAAATGACGATGAATATGATAGTGAAAATGACACTATAAAAAACCCTCTGAAAATTATGAAAATGATAGTGAAAATGACACTATAACTTACAAAACCTCTGAAAATGGTGAAAATGATGATGAATATGAGTGAAAGCGACACCACCACCACCTCCACCACCACCACCACCAACAACAACAACAATAACCGCCCCCCCCAAAAAAAGGTCATAATCATAATTCTACCGACCTATATTTTAGTTTCCCTTCCCTCGCCATTCTCCTTCCTGTCCCTCCAACACTCAGTCAAGCAGCGAAGGTCAGTGTTAATGTCTCCTCTATTATTCATGCTTGACCTGACCCCCTGACCTCCATAGCACCAACCCCTAGTATACGCCCTGACCGATGACCTGCTCTATGCTATGCCAGAGTGACAAGGCATATTTGAGCTTTGTATTGTTCTCGTTTTGGTTTTATTTTAATTTTAGTTGCTCGTGAAGGACATGCACTTTCGAATCTTACAACAAGTATCTGTTTCTGAAGACCACGAAGAAGTTAATAGAAAAAGTAAAAGATAGACAAAATAAAGCTAGCAGGAAGGGATGAAAGAGGAAATGAAAAAAAACCCACTTAGATGAAAAATGAAGTGAGGGAAAGGAGAGAGAAAAAAAAAGTTAATAGAAGTTAATAGAGAAAGTAAAAGATAGACAAAATAAAGCTAGCAAGAAGGGATGAAATAGGGAATGAAAAAAAAAGAACTTAGATGAAAAATGAAGTGAGGAAAAGGAGAGAGACAAAAAAAGTTAATAGAAGTTGATAGAAAAATAAAAGATAGACAAAATAAAGCTAGCAGGAAGGGATGAAATAGGGAATGAAAAAAAAAGAACTTAGATGAAAAATGAAGTGAGGGAAAGGAGAGAGACAAAAAAAGTTAATAGAAGTTAATAGAAAAATAAATGATAGACAAAATAAAACTAGCAGGAAGGGATGAAATAGGGAATGAAAAAAAAAAGAACTTAGATGAAAAATGAAGTGAGGGAAAGGAGAGAGAAAAAAAGTGATTAACATGACAAAGAAAGGTAAAATAAAGGAGAATAAAGGAGAGGAAAGAACAGTGACAAGGCAGGAAGGGATAAATTAGGGAATGAAAAAAAAAAGAACTTAGATGAAAAATTAAGTGAGAGACAAAAAAAAAGTTAATAGAAGTTAATAGAAAAATAAAAGACAGACAAAATAAAACTAGCAGGAAGGGATGAAATAGGAAATGAAAAAAAATAACTTAGATGAGAGAAAGTGAGGAAAGGAGTTTTTTTACACAAATGATGCTACAAAGGAGACAGCTCAAGGGCCCAAAAAAAAGGAAACAAAAATTAAGTGAGAGAAAGGGAGATAATCCGAAAAGTAATTAGAATTTTGAGATAATTAAAGTGGATTTTTTAGAACAAAGAGAAAAAAAAAAACAATAATAAAAAAAAAAGACAGCCTTTTGGCAAAAAAAAAGAATCAAGAGGTGGCCGAAAAGAGAAAAAACTGAGCTGAGGTCGGAGTGTCCGAAAAGAACTTGACAACTGAAAGGTAAAATAATGTCATTTAAAAGTGGAGAGTTTTAAGCCACCATGCGGTGACAAAAAAAATCAGGTGGTAGCGTTGGGATTCATTTACCGGCGTCATCCATCTGAGCGTGAATTGCTTTTTAGCGTGGGATGTCAGCCACACTGCGCCTACTCTTTACAGCTCGTGTTGTCATGTGTGTGTGTGTGTGTGTGTGTGTGTGTGTGTGTGTGTGATGGCTAAAAGCCAAGGAAATTGCAATAAACTGAAGGAATAAAGGAAAGTTGGAGTCTGAAGTAAGAGAAACCTTGGGAAAGAAAAAAGAAGGAAATGAAAAACTGTGGAAGTGTGTGTACCGTGAAAATGTTGTGTGTGTGTGTTGTGTATGCATGTGTGTGTGTGTGTGGGAAAAGAGGGGAAAGGAAGGAAACGGAGAAAAAGAAAAAGAAGGGAAAGGAAGGAGAAGAAAAAGAAAGAAAGAAAAAAAGAGAAAAAGAAAAAGAAAAGAAAAAAAAGAAGGAAGAAAAAGGAGAAAAAAAAAGAAGAAAAGTTAGAAAAAGGAAAAGGAGGAAGGATAGAATGGAGGAAGGGAGAAAGAAAAGGAAGGAAAAGAGAAGAGGAGGAAAAGGAGAAAAGGAAGGAAAAAAGGAAAAGGAAAAAAGGAGAGGAAAAAAAGGAAAAAAAAAAAGAAAAGGAAAAGAAAAAAAGAAAAAAAAAAGAAAAAAAGAGGGAAAAGAAAGAGGAATGAAAGGAAAGGAAAAAAAAGGAAGGGAAAAGAAGGGAGATGAAAGGGAAGAAAAAAGAAGAAAAGGGAAAGGAAAAAAAAGGAAGGGAAAAGAAAGAAAAGGGAGAAAAGAAAAGAAAAAAAGGGAGAAAAAAGAAAAAAGAAAAGAAACGCAAAGAAAAGAAAAGAAAAAAGAAAAGAAGGGAAAGGAAGAAAGAGAAAAAGGGAAAGAAAAGAAAGGAAGAAAAAAAAGGAAAGGAAAAAAAGGGGAGAAGGGAAAAGGGAGGAAGGAGAGAAAAGAGAGACGGCACGAGCAACCAACAGCAACAACAAGGAAAATATATATATATGAACTATTTTTTTTCTACTTTCACCTGTTGTTCCTGCCTAATTATCTGTAGGCTTATTAGCGAAACGGGAGCAGGTCCATACAATTCGCGGGCTTTCCCTTCATCCCTCTTTCCAGCATTGCGTCATAGGCGGGAGAGTGACAGGCGAGGGGGCGGGGCTTGCGTTGTTACATTGGTGGTGTCGGGGAAAAGGTATTCAGTCTCATTAAGCGAGTCAGCCCTATAGTAAGTCAGGTATGTGTGTACAGGTGGGTAATTGGTCTCTCTCTCTCTCTCTCTCTACCTGTTGGATTAGTTAATTAAGCGACGTGTGTAAGTATTATCGTTGTAGTAGTAGTAGTAGTAGTAGTAGTAGTAGTAGTAGTAGTAGTAGTAGTAGTAATCATTCATATTGTTGTTTTTTATATAATTTTTTATTTTTTTATTTTGTTATGTTATGTTATGTTTTTTTCTATCTTATGTTATGTCATGTTTTAGTCTATGTTACTTGTTATCATCATCATTATTATTATCATTATTATTATTATTGTTATTCTCTTTCCTTTTCAGAGTGTGGTACAGACGGCCAGAGAGATGTGACACAGGGACACGGACAGGCCACATCTCTTTCCCTCTCACTCTCTCTCTCACCTCAACCAAACAATGTAAGTCTAATGTTACCTTCTGGTCCTCTCTCTGTTAACTTATAGGGTCAGTTTCACAGTTCCCCATGATGGGTTAGTAAGCCCCCAAACCAAGACCAGAAGCTTCGAAATTTCCTTGTATAGTGTCTGGTGTTTATATTTAAGTTCACAAATTTGACGAAACTGTACAGGAAAAGTCTTGTGTGTTTAGTGTGGCATCGAAGACCTCACCATTTTGGATTGTATGGGATTCTATAGTTTGGTTCGGGCTGTTACGAAGACACTGTGGTGGACTGTGAGATCGGCTCCTAGTCTTTTCTTTTTTTCTTTTTTACATCAAAGGTTACGGCTCAAGGGCATCAAAAAGGGTTAAAAAAAAAAGACTGCTCCTTCTAGAAATAATATAAAGCTTAGAAAAGAACTTGAGGATAAAGAGTGATTGAGAATAGTGATAAAATAGATAGATAGATAGATAGATAGATAGACATACTCACACACACTTGCCTCCCTCCTTCCTTCTCTCCTTTCTTCTTTCCTTTCTTTCTTTCTTCCCTTCATTCTCTCTATCTTCCCTCCCTTCATTCTCTCCTTCCCTAATCTCCCTTCTTTTCCCTTCCTTTGTCTTCCTTCTCTTCCTTTTCCATTCCTTTTGTATCTTTTTTCCGATCTTTTCCCTTCCTTTCCTTCTTTTTCCTTATTTTCCCTTCATTTTTCCTTATTTTTTCTTTCTTTTCCTTCATTTTTCTTTCCTTTTCTTCTTTTATTTTATTTTCCTTTCCTTTCCCTTCATTTTCCTTATTTTCCCTTCCTTTTTCTCTTTTTTTTTCTTCCCTTTCCCTTCCTTTCCCTTCTCTTTTCTCCTACTCTCCCTCATTCCTGCACACACACACACACACACACACACACACACACACACACACACACACTATATTTACACCAGAGTGACGCAAGACAACTCAATTTGTGACGTCATTTCACAGGCTTGCGTGGGCGTTGCTCTGCCTGGCGTGGGCGTGCTGGGGGGGGCAGTGGGTTGAAGGGGTACTACTCTCCTCCTCCCCCCCAGCGTCCCCGCCCCCCAGCCTCCCCCAGCACCGTGAAGAGAAGGAAAAGTTTAAGGATTTGGTGAGCTCATTATGGCAAACGCGCGCTCTCCCAGAATCCTTAAGGGGGGCTCCCGCGTTTTCTGGGTTATATGCGAAAGAAAACGGAGGCGAGGAAGAAAATGGAGTGATGGGAAGAGGAGATGACGAAGGAGAATGGGAGGTGAGTTGCCTTATTTTTTGTTTTGTTTTTTGTTTGTTTTTCTTTAGTTTTTGTTTTGTTTTGTTTTCCTTTTGGTTTTGTTATTGAGTTTTCTTGTTTTGTTTTTGTTTTTTCCTCTTTTTTTTCCTTGTTTTTTATGTTGTTGTTGATTTTCTTCTTCTTCTTCTTCTTCTTCTTCTTCTTCTTCTTCTTCTTCTTCTTCATCTTCTTCTTCTTCTTCTTCTTCTTCTTCTCCCTTAATAATAATAATAATAATAATAATAATAATAATAATAATAATAATAATAATAATAATAATAATAATAATAATAATAATAATAATAATAATAATGAAAAAGAGCAAAAAACACACACACAGAAAAGGAAAAAAAAGAGGAAAGAGGATAAAAAACAAGAAAAACAAAATAAAACAAAAAATAATATAAATAAAAGTGATTGTGAAAGTGATGATGATGATGATGATGATGATGATGATGATGATAACAAAGGCAGGAACACAATGGCAGAGTCGTGACATTGTTAAAACTTTCTATGGTGCGTGTGTGTGTGTGTGTGTGTGTGTGTGTGTGTGTGTGTGTGTGTGTGTGCGTGTGTGTGTGTGTGTGTGTGTGTGTGTGTGTGTGTGTGTGTGTGTATGTAGGAATGAATGAGAGTAGGAGAAATGAAGAGAAAAGAAGGAAAAGGAAGAAAAAATAAGGAAAAGGAAGAAAAAAGGGAAAAAGAGAGAGGAAAAGAAAGGAAAAGGAAGAAAAAGAGGAAGGGAAAGAAGGAAAAGGGAAGGGGAAATGAGGAAAAGGAAGGAAAAGGAAGAAAAAGGAAAATAAAGGAAAAGGAAAGAAAAGGAAGAAAAGGGGAAGGGAAAATGAAGAAAAAAAGGAAGAAAAAAGAAAGGAAAATGAAGAAAAAAGAAAGAAAAAAGGAAGAAAAAGTGAAGGAAAATGAAGGAAAAGGGGACGGAAAAGTAAGAAAAGGGAAGGGAAAAGAAGAGAGGAAAGGAAGGAGAAAAGAAAAGAGAGAGGGGAATGTGTGTGTGTGTGTGTGTGTGTGTGTGTGTGTGTGTGTGTGTGTGTGTGTGTGTGTGTGTGTGTGTGTGTGTGTGTGTGTGTGTGTTTTACGATCTTTCCTTTTTCTTCTCTTCTCTTAATGCTCCTAATGAGTTTTTTTTTTTTTATTCTTTATCTTTCTCCTTTATTTTTATTTACTCTTTTGCATTAATTCGTTTTCTTTCGCTTTTCTTATAATTTCTTGTGTCTCGTTTTCTTTTTATTTTTTCTGTTTTGTTTTGTTTATTTTGTTTTTGTTTTTCTTATTCCATTTAGTCTTTTCTCACATTTTCTTCTTCCATCCTTCCTTCCTTCCTCTCCTTCCTTCCTTCATTCTTTTTTTATTTGTTTTTGTTTCATTTATTTTGTTTTCCTTTCTACTTCCTTTCTACTTTCTACTTCCTCTCTACTTCCTTCCGTTCATCCTTCTATCCTTTATCTCCTTCCTCTCCATTCACTCTCTCTTTCCTTCCTTCCATCCTTCCTCTCCTTCCTCTCCATTCATTCTCTCCTTCCTTCCTTTCATTTACTTTCTCCTTCTTTCTTCCCTTCTCCCTCCTCTCCTTCTTTCCTTCCATCCCTTCTCTCCTTTCTTAATTCCTTCTCTCTTCCCTCTTTTCCCTTTCTCCTTTCTTCCTTTCTTTCTTCTATCCTCTCCTTCTCTCCTTCATTCCCTTCTCTTCCCCCTCCTTCCCTTCTTCCCTTCCTTCCTACCTTAACTTTTCATTCATATCCTTCCCTCTCCCTTCCTTCCTCCTTCCCTGACCTCCCATCTTCTCCCACAGGGGTCGCGGGGAACCCTTATCCACGGAGGAGAATCCCAGCCCACTAACTCCACCCTTACCCTATTCCGAACCCCTTTAAGAGAGGATACAATACTAAGGGTTCTTCTAAGGGGGTTACCAGGGGCAGAGGGGGAAGGGGGGAGCTTGTATACACTCTTAGAAGGCCCCTTAGATAAACCCCCGTTGAGTGTACCCTTAGAGAGTGGGTTTAAGGGAGATTTAAATAGCCCCCCCTTGAATTTTGGCACCCTACCCCGTTTTCTTTATAGTGGTGATGGTGATGGTGGTGGTGGTGGTGATAGTGATGATAGGGCAAATAAGCGCGTTAGAAGACAGGCTGATGGTGCTGATGGTGATGAGTATGGTGATGAATATGAGGATGGTGAATATGAGTACTATGAAGAGTATGGTGAGGATGCTAAGTATGAATATGAGGGTGAATATGACTACGAAGATGATGATGGTGAGTCTGATAGTGAGGTAACAATAGGGTATGAAAGTGAGGTGGAAAACGCTACAGTGGGTCGGAACGCAAGTGAAAATGACGGTGACATGTATAGTGAAAATGGACTTGATAGTGAAGGACTGATAGGTGAAAGTGAGATAGAAGATGCTGTTAGTGATAGTGAGGATGGGGACGTAGGCGAATATGTGGAGTACTATGATGTCATTTATAGTGAATATGACTCTGAAAATGACACTGTATCTAACACAACCCCTGAAAATGATGGTGAAAGTGACACAACAGCTAACACCAAACCCGAAAATGATGGTGACATGTATAGTGAAAATGGACTTGATAGTGAAGGACTGATAGGTGAAAGTGAGATAGAAGATGCTGTTAGTGATAGTGAGGATGGGAACGCAGGCGAATATGAGGAGTACTATGATGTCATTTATAGTGAATATGGCTCTGAAAATGACACTGTATCTAACACAACCCCTGAAAATGATGGTGAAAGTGGCACAATAGTTAACATCAACCCCGAAAATGATGGTGAAAGTGACACAATAGTTAACATCAACCCCGAAAATGATGGTGAAAGTGACACAATAGTTAACATCAACCCCGAAAATGATGGTGAAAGTGACACAATAGCTAACATCAACCCCGAAAATGATGGTGAAAATGACACAATAGTTAACATCAACCCCGAAAATGATGGTGAAAGTGACACAATAGTTAACATCAACCCCGAAAATGACAACTATGAGACTGCAAACATTGAAAGTGAAACCGAAACCATTACTAACGAAAATGATACTGTCTACTACTATGACAATGAATATGACTATGACACTGGGGGGCAGGAAGGGACTGATAGTGAAAGTAACATTGGTAGCGATGGTGATGATGGTGATGGTGGTGTTGGTAATAATGATGATGGTGATGATATTGATGAAGGTGACTATCTCTACTACTATGACGAGGAATATGACTATGACACTGGTGGGCAGGAAGGGACTGATAGTGAAAGTGACCTGGGTGGTGTTGGTGGTGGTGGTGATGGTGATTATGATGGTGAGGTGTACTATGAGGAGGATTACGTCTATGAGGAAGATGAGGGAGGAAAAGGAGAAGAAAAAATAGAAAAAGAAATAGAAGAAGATAAAGAAGGAGAAGGAGGAGAAGAAGGAAGAGAAGAAATAAAAGAAGGAGGAGGAGGAGGAGGTGAAGGAGATGAAAATGAAAACGGTTATGAAAGAGAAAATGAAGGTGAAAACATTATATTTGATGGTGATAGTAATAGTAATAGTAGTAGTAATAGTAGTAGTAGTAGTAGTAGTATTGGTAGTAATAGTAGTAATAGTAGTGGTAGTAATAGTAGTAGTAATAGTAGTAGTAGTAATAGTAGTAGTAATAGTAGTAGTAGTGGTAGTAGTAATAGTAGTGACAGTAGTAGTAGTAGTAGTAGTAGTAGTAGTAGTAGTAACACCAACACTACCACAGATAATACTACCACCACCACCACCACCATCCCTCCCCCAACAACCACCACCACCACCACCACCATCCCTCCCCCAACAACCACCACCACCACCACCACCACCATCCCTCCCCCAACAACCACCACCACAACCACAACCAATAACATCAACCAGGAAGGCGTTATCATTGTCCCCATCACCTTCCCCCCCGCCTACGTCTCCCCCGCCCCCCCTCCCCCCGGGGTAAGCGTGCTGGGGTCAGGTGAAGCTCCCCCAGGTGTTAAGGTGACCACTGGGCCTGGAGGTCATCGCGTGGTACAGGTGAGAAGTTGTAGTAGTAGTAGTAGTAGTAGTAGTAGTAGTAGGAGGAGGAGGAGGAGGAGGAATGATAGGGTAGTAGTAGTAGTAGTAGTAGTAGTAGTAGTAGTAGTAGTAGTAGTAGTAGTAGTAGTAGTAGTAATAGTATGTTATCTATCATTATAAAACACAAATACATCTGTTTTAATCACCTTCTAACCACAAAACACTAACAAAAACAGGTTAACCAAAAAAAGCAAGTTCATTTTACTTTACTGACCTGAAAACACCAACAATTTCAAGTAAACAAAACAAAACACAAAAAAACAAGTTCCCATTTTCTCTTTCCCTCAAACTCCACATTACGTCATCATTCCGCCTTCTCAACGGGATCACAATAACAACATCACCCTAATCTCTCCCCTAGATCCCGCCTGGGCTGGAATGGCGTGACGTCAGAGGCTCCTTCACCAATAAGGAAGCGCGGAGGACTTGGCGGGAAATCTTCAACGTGGTCCAGAGTCTTAAACGGGAGGAAAAGGCGAAGCGAGATGCCGACATGAAAAACACAGATATCAACGTTTCCGCAATTCGTACAGACTCACTCAGCGTTCCATTCGGCGTCACATTACCTGAAGTACAACGTTTAATCCAGGAATCGGACTTAAAACAACTGAAAAAGCTCAAAAAACGACTTCAGAAGCAGCTCCGGATAGCCCGACGTAACCAGCGGGCTACCCTACTAAGAGTCCCAAGCGGGGTGGCCAGTGTCCCTCCGAATGGCGTCACTGTAATATCCACGTCCTCCGGTGAAATGGTCATCAGAATACCGAATACGTTGAAATGGGTTGATGTTAAAGACTCATTCGTTAGCTCGGCCGAGAGGGAAGTGTGGAAACAGATATTTGAAAGCCGAAATGCAAATGCGGAGGTCATGAGGAGCGGTGTCACGGAGGTACTGGAAGGTTCTTGGGCCGTTTCCGATGCTATAGAAAGACGGTTATCGACGAGAGTTCTAACCGGGAAAGGAAAAGGGAAAAAGAAAGGAAAGAAGAAGAAGAAGAAGAAGAAGAGGAAGCAGAATGGTAACCGCCAACTTGTACAACTGAAGAATAAGATGACCAAGATAATAAAGAAGAATGATGAGAAATTGCTTGGTTCTATTGCGAAAAAGGAAAAGAGATCATCCGAGGAGAAGGAGAAGACGAGGAAAGGCGGAAAGAACAAAAGGAAGAGGAAGAAAAGGAAGAAGTTGAAGGCCATGAGAAAACAGCTGAGGAAAACGATGAAGAAAATAAAATCCATGAATAGGAAACTAAGAAAGGAGATAAAGAAAAATAAAAAGAAGAGGAATAGGAAACGGAAACGTAACTCGAGAAATGGAGAAGAAAATAAAGGAAAGAAGAAGAAGAAGGAAAAGAAGAATAAGAAGAAAAATAAAAACAAAATCCCAACCCGAAATTTAGAAGAAACGAAGAAAAACAAAAATAAAATCAAAGAAAATGGGAACGTGGTTACCAACTTACGCTCCACCACCGAAGAAAACGGAGCATTGAAGGACAGACCAAAGAAAGACAACAACAAACAAAAACAACTAAAAAATAAACAGAAACAGAACAAAAGGAAGAACAAGAACAAGAAAAACAAGGAGAAGAAGAGGAAGAACACGGGAAAGAAAAATAAGAGGAGAAGGAGGAGGAGGAAAAGGAAGGAGAAAATGAAGAAGAAACAAGAAAAAGAAAACAAGGAGAAAGAAACACAAGCAGTCACGAACCACTTAATAAGAACAGCTGATAAAGATAATAAAGACAAACTGGGTGAAGAAAATAAAAACAATAAAGTAAATAATAATAATGATAATAATAATAATCAAAATTCACTAATAAAACCATCGGAAAATAAAGAAATAAAAGAGGAAAAGAAGAAAAAAGAAGATAAGAAGAGAAAGAAGAAGAAAAAGAGGAATGCCAAGAAGAAAAGAAGAAAAGGGAAAAATAATAATAAGAAGAATAGAAAAGACAAGAAGAGGAATAAGAACAAGAAGAGGAAGAAAGAAAAAAAGAAGAAAGAAGAAAAGGATGCGATGTGGATTTGAAGTTGAAGGCAAAAAGGTAAAATAAAATATCTTGTTAAGTTTATTGTAGTGAACTGTGTAACTTTTCAATCACTTTTAGAACGATTTTTGTGTAGCTAATAACTCCCAGACCAACGGTGATATTAGTTTTATTTTTAGTTCTGTTTTCTTTGTGTCATATTTTTACGCTTGTAGTAGATCTTTTTTTATGTTTTTTTTTCTTAGTGTAAAAAGAATCACATCCAGTAGGCTATTTTTAGTTCTTTTTCGAATGCGATGTTTTGTTTCCTGCATGTGGTCATTCTCGCTGTTATTTTTTTCTTTTGTTTGCATTTTTTTGCATGTAGTATTTCTAGTTTATATTTTCTCGTATTTTATTTCCTTTAATTTTAGTTTTTTTTTCCTTAGTGTAAAAAAAATCACATCCAGTATTTTTATTTCTTTTTCGAATGCAATGTTTTGTTTTTTGTATGTGGTAATTCTAGGAGGTATATTTTTTTTGCATTTTTTTTGCATGTAGTATTTATAGTTTATATTTTCTCGTATTTGTTTTTTTCCTTAGTGTAAAAAAAATCACATCCAGTATTTTTATTTCTTTTTCGAATGCAATGTTTTGTTTTTTGTATGTTTTTTGTATTTTTTTTTGCATTTTTTTGCATGTAGTATTTCTAGTTTATATTTTCTCGTATTTCATTTCCTTTAATTTTAGTTGTTGTTTGTTTGCCTTGGAGTAGTGAGTGTCGTTTTAGTACTAACCGGTTCCTATCACCTGTTGTTTGTTTGTAGTCTAATGAATAAATTATATAGAACCTATTACAGGTTTTATGAACTCGTTTCATCTGTATTTCCTCCTGCCTACGACTTAAACTCTTTCAAGAGGAGGGTATCAGGACACCGCTCCTCCCGAAACTGACCTCTCTTTCGGCCACCTCTTTGGATTCTTTTTAGGAGCAGCGAGTAACGGGCTTTTTTTTATATTATTGTTTCCTTTTTTTGTGCCCTTGAGCTGTCTCCTTTGTTATTAAAAAAAGGATCAAGCCAGTGACTATATAAATCACATAAGACTTGCTTTTGCTTCGCTGAAAAGTGCAGTGGCCCGAGATCACACCGAGTCACTTCTCTGTCATGAAGGTTTACCCTACGATATGGATGTGGCGGCCCTGCTAACTGTGTGAGGCTTGCGGAGGCTCCACCTTAAGTGTTTTCATGAAAGGGATAAACTTATTCAACCACTTCTAGAACGATTCTTATATGGCTAACGTTGATATTAGTTTTTAGTTTAGTTTAGTTAATCAAAGACCTTCAATTTAGCCCGGTAGCAGCGGGGATCATGTTTCTTAATGGTCCCTCTAAGCGAGAAAAATGGGAAAAAATCATCACTCACACAAACCATTTCATAATAATATATATCAAAGCATTTGTGATAAGTTTATGTATCATCTATTTTAGGGGGTTTAAATCATGGCACAAATTTGGCCCGTCGCTGCTACACGGTAAAGCCACAAATTTGGCCCGTCGCTGCTACACGGTAAAGCCACAAATTTGGCCCGTCGCTGCTACACGGTAAAGCCACAAATTTGGCCCGTCGCTGCTACACGGTAAAGCCACAAATTTGGCCCGTCGTTGCTACACGGTAAAGCCACAATTTGGCCCCTCGCTGCTACGGTAAAGCCACAAATTTGGCCCGTCGCTGCTACACGGTAAAGCCACAAATTTGGCCCGTCGCTGCTACACGGTAAAGCCACAAATTTGGCCCGTCGCTGCTACACGGTAAAGCCACAAATTTGGCCCGTCGCTGCTACCGGGTTAAACTACGATCAGGTACAATTAATTCAAAACTTCTCATATTTATCTTTTTAATTCGTCTGACGTGACGTTTTACATACACGCCAAAAAATAATAGGCTATCAAGTGTTGAATATCTTTTTTTTCGAACATTTATATCTAGTTAATATGATGTATCTGCTTAGTCCGCTGAAAAAACACCTTGGTTACCTCTTTTAACGAGTCATGGATATCGTGGAGGATAAGGAAAGCTTTGCAACACGATATAAGTTTATTACGGAAGGGAAGGTCGGGGAGGGCAGACCAGGACGAGAAAAGAAGACAACAACATCTGATATTTTCTTCCCTGTTTGTTACCTGTCGTCTAATTAACAAAGATAAGGATGCAGGTAATTTATTCTTTTGTTTATTCATCTTTCAAAATAACGTAACTGATACAAATATAGATCGCACTTGGTTTAGTTCAAAGTTAAAGTCATATATATATTTTGGACATGCGACTTGTTATGATTATATATGAGTTAATTGATAAATATATATGTATAGATGTGTAATATATATCTCTCTAGTTTGCTCTAGTTTCTAATATACAACAATAGACTTTCTTCACTTTCAACGGTGCACTAGAAAAAAAAAGTAATTCTCCCTTAGCCGCAAAGAAAATAAAAGTATGATATTTTTTTTTTCAATCTTTAGTGCTCACTGTTTTGGAATTCTTCGCTCAGGTACAATTTCTTAAACACTTCTTATAACTAACTGATTTTTTTTATGTTTTAGAATCTGACGTCACGCTTCGCAAACTCAAAATTTTGGCCTATTTTCCCTCTGGACTTAAGTTGCCAAGTACCTCTACATTCATATATTTTCCCTTTCTCTGTTACGGGCATCTAAGGTGACTAATTCTTTCTATTATATGTAGTACGAAATTAAGAAAGAATGAAAGTCACCGATGATACCCACTTAAGAAATCGGAAAAGATGAAAATATAATGGTACTTGGCAACTCTGTCCACAAGAAAACAGTCCCGTTGTATGGATAACTTGAGTATAAGTTTAATATATATTTTTAAACATATAATTTGACATTCAATTTAGTTCATATTCAGTGCAATTTACATTTTGAACATTTTATTTGTCATTTTGATTATTTTAATGATCAGTTCAATTTCGTTTTTAGTTAATAGTCAGTGCTCTTTATTTTTAACATCTGAAGAGACCTTTTTATTTAGTCATGTTCAGTTCAATTTCTTTTTACCATCTGATTCGACATTTAAATTAAGTCAAAGATCAGTGCAGTTTGCTTTTTTACATATGAGTAGACGCATTAATTTAGTTCATACAATTTATTTTGAACATATGAATAATGTTTAATTGAAGTCTACGTTTATCGCAATTAATTTTTCAACAATGATCAGACATTTTAATTTAGTCAATGTTCAGTGCTCTTTATAACTATTTTTTTATATTTAACATCACGCGTTGCAAAGTAAAACCATCTAATTAAACACTTTCAATTTTAACTATGATCAGGTACAATTTATTTAAAACTTCTTATAATTATCTTCCTTTTTTTTTTAATCCGACGTGACTTGTTTTACACACACACCCCAAAAAATAATTAAGTAAGCGTTAGATATTTTTTCCGAACATTTAAAAGTAATATCGAGTAATATTTCCTCCCAGCGCAGAGACGGAGTTTTCGGCAAGATTTTAAGTTTTATATAATAGGTTGAAAATAATTTACACATACTCAGAAATCCCCTTCATCATCATTATTAGTATTAGTGTCATTATTAGTATTAGTATTGGTATTAGTATTACAGTGGTTACAGTTTGTACAGGTCGTTTCAGCGTTGTCTCTCGCATATGTGTCCTCTCCCTAACCCCACCACCACCACCCTGCCACAAGTAATTCACGAGATTGATCAATTATTTCTGAGATTCATCAAAATTTCAGTAAAGCTCAATATATTTCGGTAGATTTGGCAACACAGGCTGTACTTCCCACTTACGCTCTAATCTGACACTTGGAGATAGATGTGGCAGCGTGGCGGACAAAGAAACACAAGGAACAGACAACGCCGAAACGGTCTGGACAAACTGGTCTCACTATAGCTTCAGGGAAGACGAATGATATGTCCAAATCTTTACGAAGTGTAGCCAGAAATTCCGTCTCATTCGCTGACGTCATCACACCATTACGTCACACAGCACATGACCTCAAGAACACCTCGGAACACGTACACAGGCCACCATGACACGTACATAACACAGGTCACCAAAACACATACACATGACTGTCTCGGAACATAGACACAATACATGGTTTATCATTATTATATTATTATCGATATTATTACTTTTTATTTATCATTTCGTTCGACAATGAAGCACACAGATACTGAATTAGTGGAGTAAGTACGTAATACTTTCTGGATACCTGTTACATCGTGGTATAAGTGTATGTAGGTATATATTGATGTACGTGGGTAGAATATAGTAAGGTCGTTTTGGAAATGCGGAAGAGGAATAGAAGAGAGAGAGAGGAAAAGGATCATAAAGTCATAAGAGGGTTGAATGCTTTCCATCAAGTTTAAATAAGTTTGAAATCATGTTAATTTTTGTAATTTATAAGAGGAATAAGAAAGAGTATTAGTAGAAGTTAGATATTAGAAAGATATACTAGTAGGTTCAAATGCTTTCTCTTCAAGTTTAAATTAATCTGATGTTAAGTTTTGATAAGATAACAGAAGAAAGAGAGACAGAAAAGAGTTTATCAAGATCATTAGTAGATTCAAATACTTTCTTCTCATATTTAAATTAATCTGATGTTAAGTTTTGATAAGATAGCAGAAGAAAGAGAGACAGAAAAAAGTTTATCAAGGTCATTAGTAGATTCAAATACTTTCTTCTCATATCTAAATTAATCGGAAGTTAGGTTTTGATAAGATAGAAGAATAATGAGAGACAGAAAATAGTTTATCAAGATCATTAGTAGCTTAAATGTTTTCTTTTCAAATTTAAATTAATCGGAAGTTAGGTTTTAATAAGATAGCAGAAGAAAGAGACAGGAAGGAGTTTATCAAGATCATTAGTAGGTTTAAATGCTTTCTCATCAAGTTCAAATAAGTGGGAAATCTTTTTTTTTGTAATATATAAAAGAAACACAAGGGAGGGAAAAGGTAAAAGTCATTAGCAGGTTTAAATGCTTCTTATTACACCCAAAACAAGTAAAAATCATGTTCTTTTCAAATATAAGTGCCATTTTTCCCCTCCAGTTCAGTCTCCGTTAAAATATAAGACTTTCATTTTCTTCCTCATAGATGGCGCCACTCAACCTCTCGCTCCCTCTTAATCAAACCTCTCGCTCCATTATTATTATTATTATTATTATTATTATTATTATTATTATTATTTTTATTATGGACCCTATGTTAGGATTATTATGGCTGCTGTTATTTATTATTATTATTTTATTGTTTATTTATGTATTTTATTATTTTATTGTTTCTATTTTTAGTTCAAAGCGGCGTTATTTATTTATTTATTTATTTATTTATTATTGTTATTATCATTATTATTATCATTATTCCTCATTTCTTCTTCTTTTCAACCCCCCCCCCCTCTCTCTCTCTCTCTCTCTCTCTCTCTCTCTCTCTCTCTCTCTCAATCTAATCCATTAAACCCAAGAAAATCACCAAAATTCCTCCTTATTTGTTCTTCTTTTGCATCTACATAAAAAAATCTTCAATACCTTCATTTATTTATATCAGCAAGAGCCACAAGAGTTATAGGCACGTAAGTTCATCATCATCGTCATCATCATCATACGGGAGATTAGAGAAGGCAGATTATACAGTCTTAGTTAAATCCATATTATACACATATATTATTAACCCTGTATAGAGAGAAATGGGAAGGTTATACACACAGACAGTCGTATTTTTTTTAGAGTAAGTCCTTTTTGTTCATTTGTTACAGTGTTTTTGTCTTCTTTTGTTTGTTTATGTTTTCCGGTGAAGTTATTTTTTGGTGAGAAGAGAGAGAGAGAGAGAGAGAGAGAGAGAGAGAGAGAGAGAGAGAGAGAGAGAGAGAGAGAGAGAGAGAGAGAGAGAAGGTAAAGCGACGAAGATAGGCTATTGTTTATTTTTCTCTCTTTTTCTCTCTCTTATCTCTCTCTCATTCATCATAACTTTCACTATCATCAACATCATCATTATCTTTTTATTCTCTCATTCAAACATCCTTTCTCTCAACTTCTATTCATTTCCCTTTATTTTCGTCTTCAACAACTTCTAAAAACTCAAGGACAGAACACTGATTATTTTTATACAATTTTTTATTATCATTTATCTTATTCCATGCATATAAATTACCTAGGCCAGTGCTGTTCAACTTCTTCTTTTTATCCATATTTCCTCTTAATGTCGAAAATTCTAGAAACTTAAGAAGATAATTAAGTAAACTCTTCTATCTTTACTTCAATCCATTTTAGCGAGTCTGACAAAGTGAGTCTCATCATATGGTAACAGTGTCGTTCTTCTACCTCGTACTTGTTTATCGTGACAGCATGAATGCATCAATAGTTACCAGTCTATCTGTAACTACCCAGCCATAAAATAATAGATAAACTCTTCTTTCTTTTTAGTGAGTCTGACAAAGTGAGTCTCATCATATGGTAACAGTGTCGTTCTTTATCTCGTACCTGTTTATCGTGACAGCATGAATGTATTAATAATTGTATATCATCTTTAACTATTCAGCCAGCCAATTGAATCTCTTTATACAAGCATCCCTCCTTCCCCTTGTAGCCAGCCCATCCTAGCCAGCCCTTGGTCTTAATGAAAGCAGCTTAGTTTCCGATATTATATCTCACCTAAAATGAATATCAGCTTAGTTTCCGACATTATACCTCACCTAAAATGAATATCAGCTTAGTTTTCGACATTATACCTCACCTAAAATGAATATCAGCTTAGTTTTCGACATTATACCTCACCTAAAATGAATATCAGCTTAGTTTTCGACATTATACCTCACCTAAAATGAATATCAGCTTAGTTTCCGACGTTATACCTCACCTAAATGAATATCAGCTTAGTTTTCGACATTATACCTCACCTAAAATGAATATCAGCTTAGTTTTCGACATTATACCTCACCTAAAATGAATATCAGCTTAGTTTCCGACATTATACCTCACCTAAAATGAATATCAGCTTAGTTTTCGACATTATACCTCACCTAAAATGAATATCAGCTTAGTTTCCGACATTATACCTCACCTAAAATGAATATCAGCTTAGTTTTCGACATTATACCTCACCTAAAATGGATATCAGCTTAGTTTTCGACATTATACCTCACTTAAAATGAATATCAGCTTAGTTTCCGACATTATACCTCACCTAAAATGAATATCAGCTTAGTTTTCGACATTATACCTCACCTAAAATGAATATCAGCTTAGTTTTCGACATTATACCTCACCTAAAATGAATATCAGCTTAGTTTTCGACATTATACCTCACCTAAAATGAATATCAGCTTAGTTTTCGACGTTATACCTCACCTAAAATGAATATCAGCTTAGTTTCCGACATTATACCTCACCTAAAATGAATATCAGCTTAGTTTTCGACGTTATACCTCACCTAAAATGAATATCAGCTTAGTTTCCGACATTATACCTCACCTAAAATGAATATCAGCTTAGTTTTCGACATTATACCTCACCTAAAATGAATATCAGCTTAGTTTTCGACATTATACTTCACCTAAAATGAATATCAGCTTAGTTTTCGACATTATACTTCACCTAAAATGAATATCAGCTTAGTTTCCGACATTATACCTCACCTAAAATGAATATCAGCTTAGTTTTCGACATTATACCTCACTTAAAATGAATATCAGCTTAGTTTCCGACATTATACCTCACTTAAAATGAATATCAGCTTAGTTTCCGACATTATACCTCACCTAAAATGAATATCAGCTTAGTTTTCGACATTATACCTCACTTAAAATGAATATCAGCTTAGTTTCCGACATTATACCTCACCTAAAATGAATATCAGCTTAGTTTCCGACATTATACCTCACCTAAAATGGATACGATAGTTTTTATTTCCTTAGGTTTAAATTGGTGTTAGTTTAATCTTGCTTCGTTTTTCTGTGGGCTGGGTATTTACAGATAACTGGTTACTATTGGTAGACTCATGCTGTCACGATAAACAGGTACGGGGTTAAAGAAGAGTGTTGTCATATGGTGAGTCTCGCTTTGTCGGACTCGCTAAAATGGATATGATTTTGTATTTGTTTTCGTCATGTTTAATTTGGTGTTAGTTGAATCTTATTACGTTTTTTTATATAGTTAGGTTGAATAGCGCTGGTTTAGGTTGATATGTTTGCTATGTTATTGTATTGTTGGTTGTCTAGTGTACGTTGTTTTGGTTACTGATATTTTGTTTTTTATTCGTGTGTCAAGTTTCTTAACTCTTTATTTTATTTTTTTGTTTTTATTTGTTTTATTTTTGCTGACAAGGTGTAACTTTTTTTTTCTTTGTCTTCATTTTCTTGTTCTTGTTCCTCTTCTTCTTCTTCTTCTTCTTCTTCTTCTTCTGTTAGTGATTTGCCGCTTGTTCCTTTTCTTTTTTTTCCTTCATTTTTACTTTTCTTACATTTTTTCTCCTATTTTTTTCTCCATTGATCACTTCTCTTTTCTTTACATATTTTCCGTTTTTCGTATCTTTTCCATTTCTTTTCTTTTATACTTTCAAATTACTTCATTTTTTTTTCCAATTTCTTATATTTAGGACCAAAGCGCGAGGGGCCCTTCACTTTTCACAATGAAGGAAGGAAGACAAGAACGAAAGGAAGAAAAGAAGGAAACTAAGAAAGGAAGGAAGGAAGGAAGCAAAGATGGAAAGGCAAGGAATTAAGAAGAAAGAGGAAAAACGAGATAATGAATGAATGAAGGAAGGAAGGAAGGAAAGTAGAATGACAGTGGAGGTGAGAACAGTAGTAGTAGTAGTCGTAGTAGTAGTAGTAGTAGTAGTAGTAGTAGTAGTAGTAGTAACACCACCACCAATACCAACCAACCAAATCACATCATCACAAATACTCAAACTCAACCAAACTCAAACCAAAACCACATCATCATAATCATCAGCTTGTCACCAGCAGCGCCACCCTTCCTCCTTCTCAACGGGACTCGAGGAAGTGGATGACACAGGGGTCGTGGGCGCAGGTCCCCCCGGCGTCGTACTTCCCGGGGCGGCTGAGGGTGGAGAAGGTGGACCCGGCGGCGGCGAGGCAGTCCAGGGAGCGGGCGGGGCAGGCGGCTTCAAGGGCGGAGGACAGCACGGCGTCACACTCATGCCCGCTGATGCCCTGACTGGCGCCCTGGGGAGACAAGGACAGGGGGGTGAGACATCTGATTTTATTTGTGTTTTGCTATCACTATCTATCTATCCATGTATATACCAGGCCGGGACCACGGAGACGGGAGTATACATGCCCTTACACACACACACACACACACACACACACACACACACACACACACACACACACACACACAGTACATTCATAGCATAGCATAGCATAGCATAGTAATACAGCATATTCTGCAATTTTTTTTATCGCTAATTCTTTTTTATCTCAGTGTGTGTGTGTGTGTGTGTGTATTGAGTATTTTGTATAACATCGTACATCTGTGTTAACTGATTAATTAACTGATATCCCCCTTCGCCTCCCGTCCCCGGCACTCACGCAGCTGTAGCAGATCTCGTGCTTGATGCAGGCGGGCAGGAACACCTGGCCCTCGTCCCCGACCTTCACGCTCACGTCGCTGCAGCTGTGAAGGATCATCCACAGCACCGGGCATTCTGAGGGGCAGGGGCGGAGGTGAGTACTGTGTTATGATGTTCGTCACCTACTACTACTACTACTACTACTACTACTACTACTACTACTACTACTACTACTACTACTACTATTACTACTACTACCTCTACTCACCTTCCTTATCATTTCCCAAGAACAGGTCGGCAATATCATCTCCTCTTCTCAATCTCCTCCTCACACTCCTCTTCTGGTTGCCTCCTCCTACTCCTCCCTCCATGCTCCTCCTCCTCCACTCCTCTTCCTCCTCCTCCTCCTCCTCCTCCCTCTGTGCTGCTGCCCTCTTCCTCTCCTGTTCTATAAGCTGGATTTCTCTTCGTCCGCCAAGCTGGAGGAGAGAAATGGGGTGAGTGAGTGAGTCAATTCTTTTTATCTGTTTTGTTACCTGTTGGAAAGAGTGAAAATGAAAGGCATTGAAAGAAAGGTTGGGATTGGCTTTTTTATATTTGTTTTGTTTTGTTTTGTTTAATTGTGGGTTTATTGATTTGGTTGTTTATCATTTGTTTGTTTATTTTCTTTCTTTGTTTCTTTCTGTCTGTCTTTTCTTTCTTTCTCTCTCTATCTATCTTTCTTTTTCAACTCGTTCATTCTTTCTTTATTCACTTGTTAGTTTTGTTAGATAGTTAGTTAGTTAGTTAGTTAGCTTTGCATATACACTCTCTACTTTACATATCCATTCACATGTCATTTTACTTTATTAGGCTCGTATAACATAATTTTTACCGCCCAAATCAAAACCAAAACAAGAAAAACACGTAAAACAAAAAAAACTTTAGGCTCGTGGGTCACCGTTCTTCCCGCCACACTCACCCTCCTCTCACATCAAAACAAAACACTAATACAACACAAAATAAAGACCTTAGAACCAAATCATTAGGCCCACTCACCCTCCTCTCCTATCAAAACAAAACAAATTATACAATACTTAAGAAAGCGTAAAACAAAAAACATTAGGCTCGTGGATCACCGTTCTTCCCGCCACTCACTTTCCTCTCAAAACAAAACACTAATACAACACAAAATAAAGACCTTAGAACCAAATCATTAGGCCTACTCACCCTCCTCTCCTATCAAAACAAAACAAAACACTAATACAAAACTAAAGAAAGCGTAAAAAAAAAAAAAAATTAGGCTCGTGAATCACCGTTCTTCCCGCCACACTCACCCTCCTCTCACACCAAAACAAAACACCGATACAACACAAAATAAAGACCTTAGAACCAAATCATTAGGCCTACTCACTCTCCTCCCTGCCTGTTCCTGCTGGAGGCGCTGCATTTGGCTCAGAGACTCGCGCATATGGTTAAGGGCGTCCATACGAAGAACTGCCCTGCTCATCTCCCTGTGCTCAGCCTCCTCCTGTGTGCCCGACCTTGGCCATTCTGCTGTACCTTGGGCCTCTTGCGCCATCACTGCCTCCACCTCTGTTAGCGTAGGGGGAAGGGAGTTAGTGGTACGGGTGGGTTAGAGGTGATGGTTAGTGGGTGGGAGAGTGGGGTTAGGTTAGTGGTTTGTGGTGGTGGATAGTTCTTCGTGGTGTTGATATAAAGAAAGTAGTGGTTAGTGGAGGGGGGTTAGTGGTACGGGTGGGTTAGAGGTGATGGTTAGTGCGTGGGAGAGTGGTGTTAGGTTAGTGTTAGTGTTAGTGTTAGTGGTGGGAAGGGATAGTTTTTTAGTGGTGTTAATATTGAGAATGAGAACAAAAAGTAGTGGTTAGTGGAGGGGGGTTAGTGGTACGGGTGGGTTAGAGGTGATGGTTAGTGGGTGGGAGAAGGGTGTTAGGATAGTGTTAGTGTTAGTGTTAGTGGTGGGAAGGGATAGTTTTTTAGTGGTGTTAATATTGAGAATGAGAACAAAAAGTAGTGGTTAGTGGAGGGGGGTTAGTGGTACGGGTGGATTAGAGGTGATGGTTAGTGGGTGGGAGGAGGGTGTTAGGATAGTGTTAGTGTTAGTGTTGAGAATGACAACAGAAAGTAGTGGTTAGTGGAGGGGGGTTAGTGGTACGGGTGGGTTAGAGGTGATGGTTAGTGGGTGGGAGAAGGGTGTTAGGTTAGTGTTAGTGTTAGTGGTGGGAAGGGATAGTTTTTTCGTGGTGTTAATGTTGAGAATGAGAACAGAAAGTAGTGGTTAGTGGAGGGGGGTTAGTGGTACGGGTAGGTTAGAGGTGATGGTTAGTGGGTGGGAGAGTGGTGTTAGGATAGTGTTAGTGTTAGTGTTAGTGGTGGGAAGGGATAGTTTTTTCGTGGTGTTAATATTGAGAATGAGAACAGAAAGTAGTGGTTAGTGGAGGGGGGTTAGTGGTACGGGTGGATTAGAGGTGGTGGGAGATTGGTGCTAGGTTAGTGTAGGTAGGGGTTTGTGGTTAGTGGTTAGTGGTGGGAAGGGATAGTGTTTTCGTGGTATTGATAAGTAGGAGTAAATAATAATAATAGAAAATAACAATAGATCAAAAATAGCCTAGCATAGTCGAGAAACATTCATTGACAACCGAAAAAGTAAGAAAAAGTAAGAAAAAATAAGAAATAAAAGGAGTAAAGTAAATAATAAAGATAAAAATAAAATAATAGAAAAAAGTATAGCCTAGCCTAGTCGAGAAACATTCATTGACAGCCAGAAAAGTAAGAAAAAGTAAGAAAACAGTAAGAAAAAGTAAGAAAAGTAGGAGTAAAGTAAATAATAACAATAAATAATAACACTAGAAAAAAAAGTATAGCCTAGCCTAATCGAGGAACTTTCATTGACAACCGAAAAAGTAAGAAAAAAGTAATAAAAAGTAAGAAAAGTAGGAGTAAAGTAAAAATAAATAGCAATAGATAATAACAATAGAAAAAAATATATAGCCTAGCCTAGTCGAGAAACATTCATTGACAGCCAAAAAAACAACTCTTCAATAATAATTCTGTATCCATATCTGCATTCCGCCATGAATTAATATTTTATGACTGACAAATTCCAGCCAGAAAAAACCCACGCCGGGAACGAGAACAAATTTATATTCCAATAATAAAAAAAGGGAATAATTTCGCGCGTGATCGAATGACTTCACCAAAACATAATCAGCTGTTTTTTGTTATGGCGGCCACGTGGAAGCGGAGGTCTCGTGGAAAAGTATTCATATTTTTTGCAATTTAAGTGGTTTTAGGACACTGTAGGCACTTAGACGGGTGTGCAAGTGGAAGATAAGGACTTAGTGCATGTGTGGAAGTGGAAGAGAAGTGGAAAAACAAAGAAATAAGATGCAAAATATGAAAAGAAGTGGAAGTGGGGTCGGAAGTATCTTAAAAAAGTATTCATATTATTTTACGATATAAGTGGTTTTAAGACGCGCAAGGCACTTAAGTGGGTATGCAAGTGGAAGATAAAGAGATAGTGTATATGTGGAAGTGGAAGAAAAGTGGAGGAACGAGTGAATAAGAAGAGAAAGCAAGAGGAGAAGAGGAGGAAGCGGAGGAGGAAGATGAGAGGGTTAGAGAACGGACGAAAAATTTGGAACTTGGGTAAGCGAATCCACTTCTTTGTTTGTCTGCACTTTGAACCTCTTGTTGATCCTCTTGTTCGTGCGTGTGTGTGTGTGTGTGTGTGTGTGTGTGTGTACCCGCTGCTGTAAGGAGATAAAACACACACATGGTTATTGTCTGACACACACACACACACACACACACACACACACACACTCATCACGCCATCTCTCTCTCTCTCTCTCTCTCTCTCTCTCTCTCTCTAAGCTTCTAGTCTCTTTGATCTTTTGGTGCAAGAGCAGAAATGAGAGAGAGAGAGAGAGAGAGAGAGAGAGAGAGAGAGAGAGAGAGAGAGAGAGAGAGATGGATTACATGGTTGGTGGCCCCGTGTAATTGATAGTGTGAGAGAGAGAGAGAGAGAGAGAGAGAGAGAGAGAGAGAGAGAGAGAGCGGGTGGGGGCGGGAGGCGGGGGGAGACAGACAGACAAATGGAACAGCCTGGGAATGAGAAAAGCAACACACACACACACACACACACACACACACACACACACACACACGTACTCACTTTAACATACCGTAACCTTACCTTTGAACACACTCTCTCTCTCTCTCTCTCTCTCTCTCTCTCTCTCTCTCTCTCTCTCTCTCTCTCACACACACACCATCACTAACCTTTTAATTTATCCTTCACAAACTGCAAAATCTCAGGGTTGTTGATGATATCCTGCAGGGAGACTAAGGTTGGGGCTGTTGATGACGATGATGGCACCCTCTTCCTCTTCCTCTTGTCCTCGTCCGCCTCTGGTTCAAACTCTGCATAGGCCATCCTCTTTCTCTTCTGCCCAACCGACCTAGCAATACTCTTGAAATACTCTCTGGTTAGGAAGTCATCAATGTCCTTATCCCCCTCTTCCTCCTCCTCCTCTTCCTCCTCCTCATCCTCTCCTCTTTTCTCCCATTTGAAGTAGTCGCTGAAGGCCCTCTTGCTCCTGTGGTCGCGGTGGTGTGGCGCTGAGGTCGTGGTGAGAGCCATGGAGGTGGTTGTGGCAAGGCGGTGGTGAGGCTTGGTGGTGGTTGTTGTGGTGGTTTTGGGTTTCCGAGTCGGTGGTGCCGTGTTGATAGTTTTCCTGCGCTTGGTTGCTTGTGTGGTGGCCGGTGAGTTGGTGGTAGAGGTCGCTGTGGTTGTGGGTGTGGTGTTCCTCTTCCTCCTTCTGATCATCATGGCGGGGTCGCGAATTGAGGAGGAGGAGGAGGAGGAGGGAGTCTTCTGCTGTTCCTCCTGCTGTCGCTGCTCATCTCTGACCCTCCAGTATCTCCCAGCCGCTGAGGTCAAATACTGCTGTGGCTTCTTCGCTCTCACAGACTCAGCATCCTCAAAGGGCATCTCCTCCTCGCTGTACTTCGGGCTGACCTCCGTGGCGCGCTTCCTAACGTAGCTCAGGGCATCGTAGAACCGGCCAGTTGCAGTTGGGGCCATGGTCTTCGTAGCTACAGGTGAAACAGGTAAGCTAGGTACGTTCTCATTTACGTAGTAGTAAGGTGGGATGAGAGGTGGATAGCCTTCAGTATCATCAACATCCTCATCTTCAAAGCGTTTCCCATATTCGTACATTTGGTTAAGTCTCTGAAGGTCTGAGTAAGGGAGGCCATATAGATGGTTTACATAAGAGTTGTCAGTCATTGCTACCCGACCTGGCCCATTCATGTCCTCCTCTGGTACCTCGTGGAAATACCCTTCATTCTCCAGCATCAACTCCTTCTTCTCCCTCTCCTCCGCCTCCTTCTCCTCCTCCTCCAAAGCCTCCATCAGCTGTTCCTGGTTCATGATGTTACGTTCCCTGAATAGCGACGGTCGTGGGTAGATAGGATAGTCGGGGTAGTCCATTCCTGCCTCTTGGTCGTTCCCTTCTTCTGGTAGTTGTAGGTCGTCTTCGTAGTCGTAGTGCATCGGTTGGTAATTTCTTTTTCTGTACAGTGGATACCGATACCTGTTAAGAGAGAGAGTGAGAGTGAGAGAGAGAGAGAGCGGGGGGGGGAGAGGGAGAGAGAGAGATTGGTTAGGTTAGTTTTATTCACACTTTGGTTGGGTTGGCATCTGTGTGTGTGTGTGTGTGTGTGTGTGTGTGTGTGTGTGTGTGTGTGTGTTCCAGAGCTAGTCTAAGTTATTTTTTGTACTTCTTTCTCTCTTTATTTAGTTAGTTGAGAAGTCGTCCAGAGAGAGAGAGAGAGAGAGAGAGAGAGAGAGAGAGAGAGAGAGAGAGAGAGAGAGAGAGAGAGAGAGAGTGGAGAAAAAGAAATATACTCGACGAGAGAGAGAGAAAGAGAAAATTAAAGACAGGGATTACTGAAGATCATCCTGAGAGAGAGAGAGAGAGAGAGAGAGAGAGAGAGAGAGAGAGAGAGAGAGAGAGAGAGAGAGATGAACAGAATTACAAAAGGAAGGATTTCAAGACAATTCCCAGAGAGAGAGAGAGAGAGAGAGAGAGAGAGAGAGAGAGAGAGAGAGAGAGAGAGAGAGATAGCTCTACCCACCTTCTCACTGAGGCCAATTGCTTCCATGCAGAATAAGGCCTGAGGGTGTAAATTAGGTATTAGTGTATGTGTGTGTATGTGTGTGTATGTGCGTGTGTATGTGTGTATGTATGTATAAGTATCCCTTCTATGTGCGCGTCAGTGTTAGAAGGTGTGTATGTGTTGAATAGTGGGGAGATGTATATGTGTGTATGTATGTATGTATGTATGTATGTATGTATCCGGAGCTGCCTGGCTGCTGGTGGTATACATAACTACACATACATAAGGATACATACTGTTCTTAAGCATCCTATTAGCATACATACTAACTAGGGAGAAGGAGGAGGAGGAGGAGGAGGAGGAGAGAAGAGCTGTATATCTATCTAAAAAAGGAAGATGGAAGGGAGGGAAAGAGGTGGAGGAGATGAAGGGGGAGGATGCTGGGAAGGGAAATAAGAGGAGGAGGAGGAGGAGGAGGAGGAGGAGGAGGAGGAGGAGGAGAAGAAGGAGGTTATCTAAATACACTATACATATTCTAAGTCATATTTGCTCTCTGTTCTCATGTTGCAATTCGTGTATGCTAAAGTTACCCTTGCAAGGTGTCTACGTGGGACTCCGTTTTCTCTACCCATAATAATAATAATAATAATAATGATAATAATAATAATAATAGTTGGACTTAATATTCGTATGATACTGAGTCCTAAAAAATTCTTGTGAAAAAACGTAAAGAAAAGAGAAATAAAAAGTATAACAATAAGATTAGTCAGAGAGAGAGAGAGAGAGAGAGAGAGAGAGAGAGATGAAAAGACCAGTTGGGAGAAAAAAGAAATAACGGAACATTGTAAATTTAAGCAGCTTAGAGAGAGAGAGAGAGAGAGAGAGAGAGAGAGAGAGAGAGAGAGAGAGAGAGAGAGAGAGAGAGAGAGAGAATAACGTAAAATAACCACAGAACAAAGAAGAGAGAGAGAGAGAGAGAGAGAGAGAGAGAGAGAGAGAGAGAGAGAGAGAGAGAGAGAGAGATCAAAACAAAACACTAATATAACTTCAAATAACCACAAAACAAACAAAAAACACAAAAAAAACGAAAAACATGACAAAAAAACACTATCTACACACCACACAAACACACTAACACACACACAAACAAAGAGGTAAACAAAAACAACAGGTAACCAACTAACTAACTAACTAACTACCTAATTAACTTACCTGTGGACGCCGCTGACACGCCTATAGTTGGAGTAAGGTATGGTCGCCGATTTTGGAGGGGGCGCCGGTCCCCTTCTCTTGGGTCTAAGGAGGAGGGGGCTGTCGTGGTCTGGGGGGCTGAGGTGGGTGGTGGTGGTGGTGGTGATGGAGGTGTGTGGTGATGATGGTGGCGCCGCTGACACCACCACCACCATCATCACCACCGCGGCCACAACTGACAGCTGGCTCATCCTGTCTGGGGGAAGAATGGAAGGTTAGGTTAGGTTAGGTTAAGTATGGGTAGGTGAGATTAGGAGGGAATTGGTGGTATATGTCAGGTTAGATAAGGTCTGGTTAGGTTTAGTTAGGTTACGTAATGTTAGGATAAGATTAGATTAGGTTAGGAGGGAATGGGTGTTAGTTTTTTAATGTTAGGAAAGGTGGAAGGTTACGTTAGGAAAGGTTAGATTTCGGTTTGGTTAGGTTTGGTTTGGTTAAGTAAGGTTTGGTTAGGTCACTATAAACACTTGCCCGCGCCACTAAACGACTGGGACCGACCACCAGGCCCAACCAAGAAGGTCTACCAAGGCCATAGACAGAACGTAATATATCGTCACTCTCATAAAATAATCGCCTAAGTCATTTTTAAGCGATTTCCAGGTTTTTGTCTACACCAATTTTTTAACAGTTTTTGTAGAGTTCTATTCGTCATTCAGGGTTCGAGTGTTCTAGAATTGGCCTTTTCATTTCTGCCTAAATCTTAACCCGGTAGCAGCGACGGGCCAAATTTGTGGCTTTACCGTATAGCAGCGACGGGCCAAATTTGTGGCTTTACCGTATAGCAGCGACGGGCCAAATTTGTGGCTTTACCGTATAGCAGCGACGGGCCAAATTTGTGGCTTTACCGTATAGCAGCGACGGGCCAAATTTGTGGCTTTACCGTATAGCAGCGACCGGCCAAATTTGTGGCTTTACCGTATAGCAGCGACGGGCCAAATTTGTGGCTTTACCGTATAGCAGCGACGGGCCAAATTTGTGGCTTTACCGTATAGCAGCGACGGGCCAAATTTGTGGCTTTACCGTATAGCAGCGACGGGCCAAATTTGTGGCTTTACCGTATAGCAGCGACGGGCCAAATTTGTGGCTTTACCGTATAGCAGC
>NC_066550.1:12929544-12932044 GCF_024679095.1 Eriocheir sinensis | reverse complement strand
GAAGAGAGAGAGAGAGAGAGAGAGAGAGAGAGAGAGAGAGAGAGAGAGAGAGAGAGAGAGAGAGAGAGAGAGAGAGAGAGAGAGAGAGAGAGAGTTTTAGAATGTAGAAAAGGAAAATAACAATAAAATGATGGAAATTGAAGAAAAAAATAAACGTTTTAATAAGAGAAAAGAAAGAAGAGAGAGAGAGAGAGAGAGAGAGAGAGAGAGAGAGAGAGAGAGAGAGAGAGAGAGAGAGAGAGAGAGAGAGAGAGAGAGAGAGAGAGAGAGAGAGAGAGAGAGAGAGAGAGAGAGAGAGAGAGAGAGAGAGAGAGAGAGGGGCAGTATCTTCGACATATATCTTTTCCATTGATTAGTTTCAGGGTGATTTGAAATAAGCCTTGGAAGGGAAAACGAAGAATATATAAATTAAACCCGAAGGAAATTGAGACACTGAATAATTGAAGGAAAAAAAAAGAATTTGCAGTTTTATACATTATTCTAAAAAGACATTCAAAACACTCCAACCAGAATTAGAAGCAGAATCAAAACAAATATAGAAACGAAATAAGAAAAACAATAGAACGTAAGAGATTAGAGAATAAAACAATGGGAAATGAAGTTAAGAAAAAAAAATTCAAATCGAAAAGAAAATCGACATCATGATAAAGAAAACATTAAAACCACAGAATAAAAATAAAATAATAGATTCGAAAATAATACAAAGCAATAAAAACAATAAAAAACAATCGAAAACAATAAATAATAAAACAATCAAAACAGAATCAAAACAAAATCGATAAAAACAATAAGAAAAGAATAGAAAACATTGAGAAAAAAAACAATATAAAAGGAAAGGGAAGTGAAGAAAAGGGGAAAGGAAGGGAAGGGAGGGGAAGAGAATGGAAGGGAATGGAAGGGAAGGAAGGAAGGAAGGAAGGGATGGATGGATGGATGGATGGATGGAAGGAAGGAAGGAAAGGGAAGGGAAAGGAAGGGAAGGGAAGGGAAGAGAAGAGAAGGGAAGGGAAGGGAACGGAAAGAAAAGGAAGGGAAAGGAAAGGAGAGGAGAGGAAGGGAAGGGAAGGGAAAGGAAGGGAAAGGAAGGGAAGGAAATGGAAGGGAAGAGAAGAGAAGAGAAGGAAAGGGAAGGAAAGGGAAGGGAAAGGAAGGGAAAGGAAGGGAAGGAAATGGAAGGGAAGGGAACGGAAAGAAAAGGAAGGGAAAGGAAAGGAGAGGAGAGGAAGGGAAGGGAAGGGAAAGGAAGAGTAGGAAAGAAGATAAAGAAAAAAAAACAATCGTAAACAGTCCAAAACAATAAACAATATAAACAATAATACAAAAAAAACAATCAAAACAATGAAAGACAAAAACAAGAAACAAAGGATAACAAAACATAACAAAAAAAACAATAAACAAACAATAAAAAAGGATCAATAAGATAAACAAAAACCGAATAAGAAAAACAAAACAAAAACAACAAAAAGACAAAAAAGAAAAACAATAGAGGAAGGAGTGTTTTTTAAATAGGCCAACTCGCATATTTCAATTTCCATTCGTCATTATTTTGCAGAATGAAGAGAACTGGTCCCGGTAATGTTCCTAATATGGTAATGAGGTCCATGAATTTACGAGAGAGAGAGAGAGAGAGAGAGAGAGAGAGAGAGAGAGAGAGAGAGAGAGAGAGAGAGAGAGAGAGAATGAGAGGAAAAAATAGTTGGGATGACGTTGAGAAGGAGGAGGAGGAGGAAGAGGAGGAGGAGGAGGAGGAGGAGGAGGAGGAGGAGGAGGAGGAGGAGGAGAGAAATGATGAAGGGAAGATGACGTGGAAGAAGATGAAGTGATGTAAGAGAGAGAGAGAGAGAGAGAGAGAGAGAGAGAGAGAGAGAGAGAGAGAGAGAGAGAGAGAGAGAGAGAGAGAGAGAGAGAGAGAGAGAGAGAGAGAGAGATGCTTTGAAATGAAAAAGAAAATTGTTAGGAAGATTGATACAAGATGGAGTTTATATTTTATTATTATTATTATTATTATTATTATTATTATTATTATTATTATTATTATTATTATTATTATTATTTTTACGTTTACTTTTTTTCCTTTCTTTTCCTAGTTTCATTTTTTCTTTTCTTCTGCTTTCCTCTCTTCCTTCTTTCTTCCTTCCTTCCTTCCTTCCTTCCTTACTTACTTCCCTCCTTCTTTCCCTCCTTCCTTCCTTCCTTCCTCCCTTATTTCCTAACTTCCTTCATTCCTTCCTTTCTCTCATCCTCCCTCCTTCCTTCCTTCCTTTCTTCCTTCCTTCCTTCCTTTTTTCCTTCCTTCCTTCCTCCCTTTATTCCTTCCTTCCTTCCCTCCCTCCCTCCAATCCTTCCTCCCTTCTTTTCTCTCCATAACCTACTTTCCATTCAATCCCTTCTCTTCCCTCCTCCTCCTCCTCCTCCTCCTCCTCCCCTTTTCGGTGCCTTTAAGTCTGCTGGCGAGAGTCCAGAGAGAGAGAGAGAGAGAGAGAGAGAGAGAGAGAGAGAG
>NC_066550.1:12922044-12924544 GCF_024679095.1 Eriocheir sinensis | reverse complement strand
CTTTTTCCTTCCTTTCCTCTAACTCTTCTCTTCTTTTTCCTCTTAACTTATCCTTATTTTCCTTATTTTCCTCAGTTCTTTAATTCCTTTCCGTCATTGTTCTATTCTTCTTCTTGCTAAATCAGCTTCCTCGAGGTTGGGCGTTCTGTATCGTCTCCGCCAGTTGTTTGTTCTTCCTTTGTGTTCCTTTGTGTTCCCTCCCTTCCTTTCCCATCTCTTCCCAACCCTTATATTCCTTTCCTTTCTCTTATCTTCCCATCCCTTCCCTCTCCTTTCCTCTCCTTCCCTTCCCTTCCCTTCCCTCTCCTTCCCTTCCCTCTCCTTCTCTTCCCTCTCCTTCTCTTCCCTCTCCTTCCCTTTCCTTCCCTTCCCTTCCCTTCCCTTCCTTCCCCTTCCCTTCCCTTCCCTTCCCTTCCCATCTCTTTCCAACCCTTCTCTTCCTTTCCTTCCCTTCCCATCCCTTCCCATCTCTTCCCTTCTCATCCCTTCCCTTCCCTCTCCTTCTATTCCCTCTCCTTCCCTTGCCTCTCCTTCCCTTCCCTTCCCTCTCCTTCCCTACCCTTCCCATCTCTTCCCTTCTCATCCCTTCCCTTCCCTCTCCTTCTATTCCCTCTCCTTCCCTTGCCTCTCCTTCCCTTCCCTTCCCTCTCCTTCCCTTCCCTTCCCATCTCTTCCCAACCCTTCCCTTCCCTTCCCTTCCCATCCTTTCCTTTCCTTTCCTATTCTTTCCTTTCTCTATTTCTTTCATCTCTTATTTTTTTTAACTTCTTATTTGCTCGTGTGTTCCCTTCCCTTCCCTTCTCCTTTTCATTTCCACTTCTTTTCCCGGTGGCTAAGGGGTTTAAATTTCCCCCGGGACTCGAACTGGGGGTTAATATTTCGTGTTGGTGATTATAGTTAAGGCACTGTGGACTCTAGGGAGGGGGGGAGGGGGGGGGAGGAGGGGGGGGGAAGGGGGAGGGGGGAAGGGGGGGGGTGCTGGTGTTATTGCATGCCTGACTGTTTGCCTTTGCCGAATTGGTGTGGTGGTGGTGGTGGTGGTGGTGGGAGGGGAAGGATGAGGAGGAGGAGGAGGAGAGGAGGGGAAGGAGTGAGAAAGACGGGTGAGGGAAGAAGGAGGAGGAGAGGGAGGAGGAAAAGAAAGAGGAGGAGAGGAAGAGGTGAGGGAAAGGAGGAGGAGGAAGAAGAATAGGTGAGGGAAGGAGGGAAGAGGAATAGAAGGAGAGGAAGAGGGGAAGGAAGAAGGGAGGAAGGAAAGGTAGAGAAGGGGAGAGAAGAAGAAGCAGAAGGAGGAGGAAGAGGAAGAAGCAGAAGAAGAAGAAGAAGAGGAGGAGGAATAACAGAGGAAATGTCTATAAAATTTTCGATAGTGATAGTTGAAAATGAAAGAAGAAGGAAGGGAAGATAAAAAGAAGAAAAAGGAGAAAAGGAAAGAGAGAAAAAGGTACATAGTCAAACTTATAAATAACAACTAACTCATCACACTATCCTCTACGTTACCCCATCATCATCACCATCATCATCATTATATATAACACAAAAAACCTTACTCTAGAATCTCACTAATTTGGTAAGGCAGGATCTCCTCTTTCTAAAACCGTGCAAAATGAGACCAGACTGAGGTTACAATTTTTTCCTAATGATCACAGATATTTCAAGCTATAAAGGACTTCAGAATAATTAGAAGATATTTAAATAGATATCATACTACTACTACTACTACTACTACTACTACTACTACTACTACTACTACTGTTCATTTTCCTTTCCTTTCCTTTCCTTTATTTTTCTTTTAAACTCAAAGGACCTATTAAAACACACACACACACACACACACACACACACACACACACACACACACACACACACACACACACACACACACACACACACACACACACACACATCCCGAGAGACACGGGGACAGACAGACAGACACCCTTGGGAACATTATTAGAGAGAGAGAGAGAGAGAGAGAGAGAGAGAGAGAGAGGAAGAAGATAAGAACATAAAATTTTACCCAGCTCTCTCTCTCTCTCTCTCTCTCTCTCTCTCTCTCTCTCCTTCCTTCCTTCCTTCCTTCCTCCCTTCCCTTCTTTCCCATACAATCTAATCATACCAAGCACTTCCCTCCTCCTCCTCCTCCTCCTCCTCCTCCTCCTCCTCCTCCTTCCTCCTCCTCCTCCTCTCGTTTCCTCCACAAGTTGCCCTTGAACATTTTTCTCCCTCCTCCTCCTCCTCCTCCGCCTCCGCCTCCGCCTCGCACCAGGAAGCACCCATTTTTGTGTCCCTTCAAACCCCTCATGCACCCAAACTAGTCTCGAGGAAGAAGCTTTTTTTTTTAAGAACGTGTATAGACATGTTTTTTTTTACGAGGAGGAGGAAGAGGAGGAGGAGGAGGAGAAGGAGGAGGAGGATTTTATGTAAGATTGTAAAAGAAAAAGAATGAAAATAAGGAGTTCCAAGTTCGTATAAGGAAAAGAGGAGGAGGAGGAGGAGA
>NC_066550.1:12849544-12914544 GCF_024679095.1 Eriocheir sinensis | reverse complement strand
AACTCATGGAAGACTCAGGGATAACAGATCAGTGCAAAATGATACTTGAATTAATGTTTTGTTTCCTTCCGATGCAAAATTAATGTGATCGAGAGAAACATACAAAAAAATAGAGAAGTTGAAGTATGTTGTGATTTCTTCAGATACAAAATTGATGTGATCGAGAGAAATATACCAAAAAATAGAGAAATTGAAGTCATGTTTTGATTTCTTCGGATACAAAATTAATGTGATCGAGAGAAATATACAAAAAAATAGAGAAATTGAAGTCATGTTGTGATTTCTTCAGATACAAAATTAATGTGATCGAGAGAAATATACAAAAAAATAGAGAAATTGAAGTCATGTTTTGATTTCTTCGGATACAAAATTGATGTGATCGAGAGAAATATACAAAAAAATAGAGAAGTTGAAGTATGTTTTGATTTCTTCTGATACAAAATTAATGTGACTGAGAGAAATATACAAAAAAATAGAGAAATTGAAGTATGTTGTGATTTCTTCTGATACAAAATTAATGTGACTGAGAGAAATATACAAAAAAATAGAGAAATTGAAGTATGTTTTGATTTCTTGGGATACAAAATTAATGTGACTGAGAGAAATATACAAAAAAAAATAGAGAAATTGAAGTCATGTTTTGATTTCTTGGGATACAAAATTAATGTGATCGAGAGAAATATACAAAAAAAAATAGAGAAATTGAAGTATGTTGTGATTTCTTGGGATACAAAATTAATGTAATCGAGAGAAATATACAAAAAAAAATAGAGAAATTGAAGTCATGTTTTGATTTCTTGGGATACAAAATTAATGTGATCGAGAGAAATATACAAAAAAATAGAGAAATTGAAGTCATGTTGTGATTTCTTCGGATGCAAAATTAATGTAATCGAGAGAAATATACAAAAAAATAGAGAAATTGAAGTCATGTTGTGATTTCTTCGGATACAAAATTAATGTAATCGAGAGAAATATACAAAAAAAAATAGAGAAATTGAAGTATGTTGTGATTTCTTGGGATACAAAATTAATGTAATCGAGAGAAATATACAAAAAAACAGAGAAACTGAAGTCATGTTGTGATTTCTTGGGATACAAAATTAATGTGATTGAGAGAAATATACAAAAAAATAGACAAATTTAAGTCATGTTGTGATTTCTTCAGATACAAAATTAATGTGATCGAGAGAAACATACAAAAAAATAGAGAAATTGAAGTCATGTTTTGATTTCTTCTGATACAAAATTAATGTGATCAAGAGAAATATACAAAAAAATAGAAAAATTGAAGTCATGTTTTGATTTCTTCAGATACAAAATTGATGTGATCGAAAGAAACATACAAAAAAATAGAGAAATTGAAGTCATGTTTTGATTTCTTCAGATACAAAATTAATGTGATCAAGAGAAATATACAAAAAAATAGAGAAATTGAAGTCATGTTTTGATTTCTTCTGATACAAAATTAATGTGATCGAAAGAAATATACAAAAAAATAGACAAATTGAAGTCATTTTGATTTCTTCGGATACAAAACAAAAATATGATCGAGAGAAACAAAATACAGACAATTTGAATTCACGTTTTGTTTCCTTCTGATGCAAAGTTAACATGACCAAGAGACAGACAAACTGAACTCATATTTGGTTCCTTCAGATACAAAACTAATGTACTCAAGAGAATCATACAAAAAAACAGGCATCAATAGTATAATTATAACTGTACAAATAACAACAGTGATATATAAGAATGGGAAATGCTCAATACAACACACTGAAATATCTCACTCTGATGTTATGAATTTGGGGTTTAACGGAAAAAAATATGGCATGTAAACTCACCCCAAATTTAGTGTGATGTAACTTTGCATTGATAGGAATAGTGAAATGTATTATAGAGAGCATGTCACAGTCTTGGTAACATGTTCAGTTTAGCAGAATTAAAGACAACGGAAATTCTGGGTTTAACGGACAAAATATGGCGTGTAAACTCACCCCAAATTTAGTGTGACGTAACTTTGCATTGATAGGAATAGTGAAGTGCATAGAGACCAAAGTGCATGTCATAATCTTGATAACACGTCCAATTTAGCAGAATAAAAGGCAACGGAAATTCTGGGTTTAACGGACGAAATATTGCGTGTAAACTCACCCCAAATTTAGTGTGACGTAAAATTGCATTGATAGGAATAGTGAAGTGCATTATAGAGAGCATGTCACAGTCTTGGTAACATGTTCAGTTTAGCAGAATAAAAGACCGGAAATTCTGGGTTTAACGGACGAAATATTGCGTGTAAACTCACCCCAAATTTAGTGTGATGTAACTTTGCATTGATAGGAATAGTGAAATGTATTATAGAGAGCATGTCACAGTCTTGGTAACATGTTCAGTTTAGCAGAATAAAAGGCAACGGAAATTCTGGGTTTAACAGACGAAATATTGCGTGTAAATTCACCCCAAATTTAGTGTGATGTAACATTGAATAGTGAAGTGCATAGAGACCAAAGTGCATGTCATAATCTTGGTAACACGTCCAATTTAGCAGAATAAAAGGCAACGGAACATCAAAACTAACATTACCACCAGAGAAAAAAAAAATCGACAATGTACGTTTGATATCGGATACTGATTTTGGGGATGGAAAGGAGTGGAAGATAGTTTGACACAGGTACAAGAAATGAAAATGAAAGGAAATACTATGTGAGAATGCTAAGTAAATGCCATTCTTGTGTTCCTCATAAATACTATCGGACAAAAAAATAATTCATACTTGCACAAATTATCGGGAAAATCATACGACTAAATATCAAGATTCCAGTAATTATTCTGGAAAACAACAAAACAAAAAAAGAAAACTAAATACAGAAAACAATAGACCAGGTATTTAAATTGTAGTATTGCAAAATCGTCTACAAAAACAAATATATATAAATCGTAACTGAGCAAATACTTATCAGAATACAAAACACACACACACACACACACACACACTCTATACTTTTTCCCTATAGTTAAAAGCTGCCTAGTGCAATGTGGGTGTGATTATATAGTTTAGTTGACATGGGGAGTGACTGATGGGGTATGTTGAGGGTATGTTGGTATGTTTTCTTAGGCCTATATCACAACCAACATAGCTATAGCAAGCACACACACACACACACACACACACACACACACACACACACACACACACACACACACACACATGCATTCAACTATCCCTTCCCTTTCCTTTCCTTTCGTTTCCCTTCCTTTCCTTTCCTTCTCTTCCCTTCCCTTCCCTTTCCTTTCCTTCTTTTCCCTTCTCTATCAGGTTCACAAACACATACATACATCTATCCCTTCCCTTCCCTTCTCCTTCCGTACACTTCCCTTCCCTTCCCTTTCCTTTCCTTTCCTTCCCTTCTCTATCAAGTTCACAAACACACACACACATACATCTATCCCATCCCTTCCCTTCCTTTCCTTTCCTTTCCCTTTCCTTCCCTTCTCTATCTAGTACTAAGGATGGATTTGGGTATAGGTGGAGTAATATAAGTCTTTTTAATTCACAAACTCAAGCTTCAAAGTAATATCTGATAGCCACTTCTTATAGTGCCCTAAACTTCTGTGACTCCAGCTTGAAAAAAATATGTGATTCTTCATTTTTTGTTTATTTTGTCTTCCTTCCTTTCTTCTTCTTCCTCTTCCTTCCTTTCTCTCTCTCTCTTTAATCTTTCATATCCTCTTTCCTTCCTCTCTTCCGCAAAAAACATGAATCACAAACGAACGAACAAACACAAGCGGATCCCTTTCCTAGGATGATGTGGAGTTGAGATCAATCCACCCAACACCACCTTCCTCTCTTCCACAATAACCATGAATCACAAACAAACTAACAAACACAAGCGGATCCCTTTTCTAGGATGATGTGGAGTTGAGATCAATCCACCCAACACCACCTTCATCTCTTCCACAATAACCACGAATCTGGATCCTTTTCTAGCTGATGTGGAGATCAATCCACCCAACACCACCTTCATCTCTTCCACAGCAGACTCCTTACGTTCTTATGTTCTTAAAACCACGGATCACAAACAAACTAACAAACACAAGTGGATCTATTTCCTAACCTAGTGTGGAGTTGAGTTCAATCCACCCAGAAACAAAAACGGATCCCTTTCCTAACCTAATGTGGAGTTGAGATCAATCCACCCACCACCACTCAACACCATTCCACACCATCTACCTCCTATATCCACCTCTGTAGTTCCCCCTGTACCCTCCACCTCCTCCACCACCACCTCCACCACCTCCACCACCACCTCCACCTCCACCCCCACCATAGTTGTTGTATCCGTTTCCGTAGTTTCGGTTGAAGGGCGGATGGTGGAAAGGCGGATGGTGGACTTGATTCATGTGAGGTGGATGAACCGGATGTCTGTTCTGGGTGGAGTGAGCGGATGAGGGGTGTTCGTGCATCATTTGACCTCCTCCACCACCTCCACTTCCTCCTCCTCCTCCGCTTCCTTGAGTATTTCCTCCACTTGCACCTCCACTGTTCCCTCCTCCTCCTCCTCCACTTCCTCCTCCACCTGAGTTCATGTAGCTGTTATTGGGTTTGTAGTTTCCTCCTCCTCCACTTCCACCTCCTCCGCCTGGTCCGCCTCGCTCCCACAGGCGGATGAGCTGCTCCCCGATGCCTGGCTCCACCTCCTGAAATGTGGATGAAAGGTGGATGAGTGGATGCGATTAAGAGAATTATAAGTTAGAGAAAATAATTGGTGTTTTGATTTTATTTTTGCTATTGTTTTCTCTCTCTCTCTCTCTCTCTCTCTCTCTCTCTCTCTCTCTCTCACCTGTCCGTCGCGGCTCAGGTGGACTTGCAGGTTGTCGTTGTAGGGGTTGTAGAGGCGACGCGTGTGGTGGAAGCCAACATTCCACTTCTTCATCCACTCCACCTGCGGAAGGGAAGAGCAGTGGATGAGTGGATGTGGTGGTGGTTGGGTAATGCCTTATTATTTCTATAACATCATTTATATTTTTCTTCTTTTTTTTCTTTTATTTATTTTTATTTTTTTCATCTTCCTTATTCTATTATTATCATCAGTGTCATCTTTGTTTTCTCTTTCTTCTCCACCCATAACAATCACCAATTCTTCCTCTTCCTCTTCCTCCTCCTCCTCCTCCTCCTCCTCCTATGCCTCACCAATCATTGCATTTTCCTTTCTATATTCACTAACTTACTCTCCACACACACACAATAATTACAACCCTTCCTCCTTCTCTCCTCTTCTCCTCCTCCTCCTCCTCCTCCTTCTTCTTCTCCTTCACCAGCATCACTAACCTTGTACAGAGGGCCGAGCGTGGGGGCAACATTGGTGATCTCCGGACACTTCTCATCCGTGCGCTGGCCGGTGAACCTCGCGTAACCATTGAACTGTCCCCCGCGGTGAAGGGTGAACACGAGGAACACACCCGCCTGCCCTCCCTGGGAAATGGGGGAGATGGGTTAGCGGGGGAAAGTGAGGATGAAAGAGAGTAAAAAATAATCTATATCATGAGTCTGTTGAGAGGAATGAAGGTGATGGGATGAGTAAGGAAAGGAGGTAAGGAAAAGAGGGAGGGAAATATGGGAAGAGAGAAAGTGAGAGAGACGGAGAGATGGATGAAGAGAAGGAAGGAAGGAAAGGAGAGAAAAATTACTGAGAGAAGAGGGATGAAAAATGAGAGAGGGAGAAAAATGAGAGAAAAATGAGAGAATAGGAGACAGAAATGAGAGAGAGGGAGAGAAATGGGAGAAAAATGAGAGAATAGGAGAGAGAAAAATGAGAGGGAGAAAAATGGGAGAAAAATGAGAGAATAGGAGAGAAAAATGAAAGAGAGGGAGAAAAATGAGAGAAAAATGAGAGAATAGGGGAGAGAAATGAGAGAGAGGGAGAGAAATGGGAGAAAAATGAGAGAATAGGGGAGAGAAAAATGAGAGAAAGGGAGAAAAATGGGAGAAAAATAAGAGAATGAGAGAGAGAAAAATGAGAGAGAATGGGAGAAAAATGAGAATGGGAGAGAGAAAAATGAGAGAAGAGGAATAAAGAGAAGGAAGGAAGGAAGGAAGGGAGAGAAAATAAGTGAGGAAAATTAGAACAACATATGGGAACGAAAAACTATGATATGTTAGACTGCTTTCAACACTACTACTACCACTACTACTACTACTACTACTACTACTACTACTACTACTACACCCATTCACGCACCTGACACGCTTGCAATATCTTCTTCTCGGTGCTGTGCGTGAAGGCCCAGAGTGAGGTGTGGTGCGATGCCTCCAACTGCTTATACATTGACGCCTTGATGATGAAGTACCGCACCTTGCCCCCAGACACACCACCGCCAGAGCCCCCACTCGCAGCGCCTATGCTTCCACTGGTGTTGCCGGCAGAGGTGGTGTTGGTGGTGGTGGTGGTGTTGGTGTTGTCGTTGGTGGTGCTGGTGGTGGTGTTGGGCGGGTTGTTGTTTGTGTTTGGTTTGTTTTGGTGGTGGTTGGTGCTGGTGGTGTTGTTGTTTGTGTTGTTGTTGTTGTTGCGGTAGATGCCTGTGGGTGGAGAGTTTTGGTGAGGTTTTCGATCTTTTGTTTTCTCTCTCTCATTCTCTGTTTTTCTTTTTCTTTCTCTGTAAAAAAATCTTAACCCCGTCAACACGAGGATGCGTATACTGAGTCCTTGCGTGCCCTGTACCATATCCGAGGACACGCATACTGCATCCTGGCTCGCTTTAACCAATATACAAGTTATTTTATCTCTATATTTATGCTTACATCTCAAAATCATCACTTAATTTATGTTTCTTTATGTGCACCATTTAATTCTGCATGTTTTCATATATAATACATGATGATTATGTTGAGTTTATGGCTGAAAACTTGTTATATTCAATAGCAACATTTAAAATTTGGCGAGCGCGGCGATCCCGGATACGGTGTGGGGCGCTGTTTTGGCCCGGCTGTAGTGAAGGGGTTAATCATCTCCTTCTCCTCCTCCTCCTCCTCACTCTACATTTTAATCTTCCTCCTCCTTCTACTTCTTCACCATCTTTCCTCCTCCTCCTCCTTCTGTCTTCCCTTTCTCACTCCACATTCTACTATTCCTTCCACTTATTCATCTCCTTTCCTCCTCCTCCTCCTCCTCCTCCTCCTCCTCCTCCTCCTCCTCCTCCCCCACACTCACCCTTCACATCCTTGTTCCCAATCTTGCCGGGGCCGACACCCATCCCGACCATCCCCTTGTTAATCGGCTGGGGTGTGGAGCTTCCCCCGGGCCCCTTTCCCCCGCCGAAGGGCACCCCAAACTTTCCCCCAGTGGCACCCGGACCCATTTTCGAGGCGGGTGATGCGGATGAGTTCTGGGTGAAGACGGGTGACATGATTCCCCCGGGTGTGTTGGTCGTGGGTGACTGGGGGAGCTTGGAGGCGGGTGTGGGGTACTTGGATGCTGCCGGATGCTGGGGGGGTGCTGGGGGAGTGGCTGCATCGCTGGTACGCCTGGAGGATGAGTGGCTGGATTGCGAGTCATCCGATGTGCCAACTGACCATCCGCCTTCTGTTAGGGGAGTGAAAACGGATGAGGTGGAGTAATGAGCTTGAGAGAGGAAGTGAAAAATGGATGATAGAGTGGATGGATGGATGAGTATGAGGTGGATGAAGGGAAGGAAAGGAGCAAAAAGGGAAAGAATAAGAAACGGATGATGTGGAGTAACAAATTTGAGTGAGTGAGTGGATGAGTGACAGATGGTAGAAGTGGATGAATAAGGTGGATGAAAGGAAGGAAAGGCAAAAAGAGTGCATAAGTGGTGGATGAAGTGGAGTAAGAGGGTGAGGGAGTGAAAAATGGATGATAGGAGAGAGAGAGAGAGAGAGAGAGAGAGAGAGAGAGAGAGAGAGAAGGAAAATAAGTGAATGAATGAGAAAAGTAGAATATATGGAAAGAAATGAGTACTTAGATGTCTTTAAAACCATTGTAAGTGTGTGTGTGTGTGTGTGTGTGTGTGTGTATTTCTAAGTGTATAAGTATGTGGGTGTGTATATGTTATGGGAGCGACGAGTTGCATATATATATTTTTTTTTCCACTTTTTTTTTGCCCTTGAGCTGTCTCCTTCGTTGTAAAAAAAATAATAATAAAATAAAAAATGTGTATATGTGTGTGTGTGTGTGTATGTATGAATAAGTATGTGTGTGTGTGTGTGTGTGTGTGTGTGTGTGTGTGTATGTATGAATAAGTATGTATGTGTGTATGTGTGTGTGTGTGTGTGTGTGTGTGTGTGTGCCCCAGTCCCCACACACTAACCATGGGGGTGGCTGTGTGGGTATAGTGGGCGTGGTCGCTGGCCCACACCTGCCGGCTGCACCATGTTCAGGGCCTGCTCCTCTTGGCTCAGCGCTGCACCCACCACACGCACCACGTCCTCATCCGCCTGGGAGGGAAACAAACACACACACACACACACACACACACACACACACACACAGTTCACCTTCGATATAACACAGACAAAATTTTACGAGGCATATTTACGCTAGTGCTGCATAAGGGGCTTTTGAGAGGGAGAAAGGAAAGCAAAAAACGAAATATCAAAAAGAAGAAAAATTTAAGAAAAGGCGTAAATGAACAATGAGTAAACAACAACAAACAAAGCAAACACGGACCTGCGTAAGGGGCTTGTTCGGGGCTCTGAGGCGACGCAGGACAAGGGCGTGAAGCTTATGCCTTAGCTGGAGGGCGAGATGTGCGGCTTGGGGGTCTCCGAGGAACTGAATCCAGCTGTCTATCCTCACCAAGCACGAGAGGCCAGCCGGGCGCTCCTCACTCTCGCTGTCGCTGCTGCAGTCTCCGCTGTTGCCTGGGGGTGATGGTATGGGGTGAGGGGGTGATGGGAGGTGATGGTGTGATGGGTGATGTGGGACGCCTTGAGGTGGAGGTTTGAGTGAGCTGGTGTTATACAAGGAACAAGGAGGAAAAAAGAAGGGATCAGGGGAGGGAGAATAAAAGCAGGGAGTGAGGAGGAAGGGAGAATAAGGAAAGGAGGAGGAAGGGAGAACAGGGAACAGGAGGAAAGAAGGGAGAAGGAAAACAAGGGATGGAGGAGAAAGGGAGAACAAGAAAAGGAGGAAAAAAGGGATCAAGGGAGGAAGGGAGAACAGGGTATGGAGGAGGAAGGGAGAACAAGGAAAGAAGGGATTTGGGAAGGGAGAACAGGGGATGGAGGAGGAAAAAGGGAGAAGGGAGAACAAGGAAAGAAGGGATTAGGGGAGGGAGAACAGGGGATGGAGGAGGAAAAAGAGAGAAGGGAGAACAAGGAAAGAAGGGATTAGGGGAGGGAGAACAGGGGATGGAGGAGGAAAAAGGGAGAAGGGAGAACAGGGAAAGAAGGGATTAGGGGAGGGAGAACAGGGTATGGAGGAGGAAAAAAGGAGAAGGGAGAACAGGGTATGGAGGAGAAAGGAAGAACAGGGAACAGAAGGAGGACAGAGAACAGGCAATAGGAGACGGAGAAAGAGGGAAGGAAAAAAAACAAAGATAAACGCAATAACTCACGACTTGACGGCTCGGAAAGTGCGTCCAGAGGCAACCGCATTGGACCCGCTACTAGAAGAACCGTCAGAGGCGAGACCAGGGTGACGGTGCGCACGTGAGCCACCACCCCAATGCGCACCATCTCGTCGTACACCAGCCAGTCCGAGGGCATGGAGGCGACCAGAGAGCGGTGGGCCGTGGCGAGGGAGGAGTGGCCGCCCGCACCACCCACGTCAAGAAGGGCGGATGTTGGGTGTAGACGGACTTTGCTTTCTTTCCTGTGGGTGGAGGAGGTGGAGGAAGAGAGATGATTCAGAGGAGGAGGAGGAGGAGGAGAGGAAGATATGGATGAAGTGCAATGAAGGAGAGAAGGATAGAAGAATAAGAATAATAGAGAAAAATGAATAGAAATGGAAATGAATAGGAAGAAGAGGAGGAGATGAAGAAAAAATAGATGGATGGAATATGAAGGAGCGGAAGACAGTAATAAAAACATGGAAAAAAGGAGAAAAAAAAATGAGGAGATGAAGAAAATATAGATGGATGGAATATGAAGGAGCGGAAGACAGTAATAAAAACATGGAAAAAAGGAAAAAAAAGATTAAAGAAAGAAGAATAATGAAAAAAAACAAGAAAAAGAAGACAATGGAGGAAGAAAATGAGGAGATGAAGAAAATATAGATGGATGGAATATGAAGGAGCGGAAGACAGTAATAAAAACATGGAAAAAAGAAGAAAAAAGATTAAAGAAAGAAGGATAATGACAAAAAAACAAGAAAAAGAAGACAGTGGAGGAAGAAAATGATGAGATGAAGAAAATATAGATGGATGGAATATGAAGGAGCGGAAGACAGTAATAAAAACATGGAAAAAAGAAGAAAAAAAAGATTAAAGAAAGAAGGATAATGACAAAAAAACAAGAAAAAGAAGACAATGAAGGAAGAAAATGATGAGATGAAGAAAAAAATAGATGGATGGAATATGAAGGAGCGGAAGACAGTAACAAAAACATGGAAAAAAGAAGAAAAAAATATTAAAGAAAGAAGGATAATGACAAAAAAACAAGAAAAAGAAGACAATGGAGGAAGAAAATGATGAAGAAAATATAGATGGATGGAATATGAAGGAGCGGAAGACAGTAATAAAAACATGTGAAAAAGAAGAAAAAAAAGATTAAAGAAAGAAGGATAATGACAAAAAAACAAGAAAAAGAAGACAATGGAGGAAGAAAATGATGAAGAAAATATAGATGGATGGAATATGAAGGAGCGGAAGACTAATAAAAACATGGAAAAAAGAAAAAAAAGATTAAAGAAAGAAGAATAATGACAAAAAAACAAGAAAAAGAAGACAGTGGAGGAAGAAAATGATGAGATGAGAAAAAAATAGATGGATGGAATATGAAGGAGCGGAAGACTAATAAAAACATGGAAAATAGAAGAGAAAAAAGATTAAAGAAAGAAGGATAATGACAAAAAAACAAGAAAAAGAAGACAATGGAGGAAGAAAATGAGATGAAGAAAAAATAGATGGAATATGAAGGAGCGGAAGACAGTAACAAAAACATGGAAAAAAAGAAGAAAAAAAAGATTAAAGAAAGAAGGATAATGACAAAAAAACAAGAAAAAGAAGACAATGGAGGAAGAAAATATAGATGGATGGAATATGAAGGAGCGGAAGACAGTAACAAAAACATGGAAAAAAAGAAGAAAAAAAAGATTAAAGAAAGAAGGATAATGACAAAAAAACAAGAAAAAGAAGACAATTGAGAAAGAAAACGAGAGAAAATTACACAAAGATAGACCGCAAAACAACACCCACATCTACAACAAAATAAAAAGGAAAAAAAGGTTCAACAGTCTTAAGAAAACAAAACAAAATAAATAGCGAGACATTTCCTCCTTTTTTCTTTCTTTCTTTTCCTTTTTTTTCTTCTCTATTTCTCCTTTATTTATTTATTTCTCTTTCATTTTTCTTTGTTTTTCAGTACACCCACCCACCCTTTCACTCTACAGCCCCATACACACACAAACACGCATACTTTATTTTTTTTTTCCCCTTTGAACTGTTTGCTTTACGGTGAAAAATAAATAAATGAAGAAATAAATCAAATACTCACTGTGTCCTAAGTTGGCATTGGTCTCGGTCAACCCTTATCAGGTTTGGGTACATTCCTGACACCAGCGCTGCCTTCACCATGGCCCAGTTGTCGCTGTTGCTGTTGACGTCCCTGATGATGGTGACAGTGCTGTTAGTTATGCATACCTGACCAGTGGGCTTAGAGAAAAAGGTGAAAAGTTAAAGTGAAAAACGAACAAAAAATGAAAAACGAACAAAAAACCAAATGAAAAATGAACAAAAACCCAAACAAAAAACGAAAAATTAGAATGAAAGACGAACAGAAAACAAAAAAAATGAAAAACGAAAATGAAAAATGAACAAAAAACAAAGAAATGAAAACAAAAAACCAACAAAACACGAAAAAAAATGAATAACGAAAATGAAAAACGAACAAAAAACGAAAATTAGAAAAACGAACAAAAAACGAAAAAAAAAAGAATAACGAAAATGAAAAACGAACAAAAAATGAAAATTAGAAAAACGAACAAAAAACGAAAGAAATTTAAAACAAAAATGAAAAACGAAAAACTCAATTAAACTAAAACAACACACAACGCGGTGATGGCCATGGCTGCTTTTCGGGAGACATTAGAGAAGTAACTATAACCATTCTCTGCTCGACTAAAAATTACACATCTTTTTATCGCGCACACACACACACGCGCACACACACACACACACACACACGCACACACACACACACACACACACACACCTTATATCGCCCGGTCCACGTGCTCTGACGAACCCAGCGCCCCTCAGCTGAGCCAGGACCTGTGAGCGCATCCCGTGAATCATCTCCATGGCAGCCCCGGAGATGTAGTTCCTCTCACACCAGCCTCTCTCCCATCCCTCCGTGCACGCCTTCTGCCATGCCTGGAGGAGGAAGAGGAGGAGGTGTTAGAGGTACTGGAGGAGGAGGAGGAGGAGGAGGAGGAGAGAAGAACAGGGAGATAGAGAAAGAAAAAGACTCATAACACAAAACATAAAACCTGCTATCATCTCGTCCTCTCACCCGGACACAAGGAAGAGAAAGAAGTAACATAAATAATACTAAATACCTTGACCTTTAGAAACAGTTGATATGAGAAGCGAGTGTCTCTTATAATACTGGCCTATCAACACACATAAACAAACACACTAACACCTGTAATCAACCCGCCCTCTCACCTGGAAAGCCTTGAGCAATACCATGTGGTCGCTGTGGGTGCCGGAGGTGAACTTGCGTCTAATGGCACTTGCGTTCCTCTTCTCCACTGGGTGTTTGGGCAGCATGAATGGGTCCCTGCGGTTTGTGGAGGGGAGATTAGTTACTCTATGTCTCTGTCTTCCTATCTCTATATATAATTTTCCTTCTGTCTCTCTCTCTCTCTCTCTCTCTGCATCTCTGTCTCTCTCTCTCTTTCTCATTCTCTTGTTTTCTGACACCATACTCCCTTTTTCTTTCTCTATCTCTCTTTCTCATTCTCTCTCTCTTTTTCTGATGCTATATTTATATTTTCGCTCTCTCTCTCTCTCTCTCTCTCTCTTTTTTACTGTCTCTCTCTCTCTTTCATTCTCTCCCTGTCACAATCTTCCTTCTCTTTCTTTCTCTCTATTCAGTCTATTTTCTCTCTCTCTCTCTGACACTATATTCCTCCATCCTCTTCATCTCTCTCTCTCTCTCAATCTCTATCTATCTATATTCTTTACTACCCATCATCCTTTCTTTCCTTATCTCCCAATTTCCAATCTCCCATAATTTCCTTACCTCTTCCTTTCCATAATCTCCCAGTTCCTTTCTCCCTTTTTCTCCTCCCAATTTCCCAACTCCTTTCCTCTCCCTCCTCATCCCAATCTCCCATATCCTCCTCTCCCCAACCTTCCTCACTCCCCATCTTCCTAAGGTCACCCCAGGGCATACTTGAGGGCCAGGGCAGCAGCGACGGTGAGCACAGGGTCAAGGCATTTGAGCACAGTGGCGGTGATGACCATCTTGGCGAGGCGCGGCGGCAGGGGAAGGTCCAGGAGGTGGTGGCCAAGCTCTGTCACGTCCTCCCAGCCGTCCAGCGCGTCCATGCTCTGGGAAGGTTAGGTTAGGTTAGGTTAGGTTAGGTTAGGTTAGGTTAGGGTCAAATTAGTCAAGGTTTAATTAATACAGGTTAGTTTAGCATGCTTTTTTTTTCTTTGTTTTTGTTTTACTTGTTTTTATTTTGTCACTTGTTTTGTTTTTTGTTAGTTTTGTCTCAGTTTTTTTTTCTCTCTTTTCTTTAGTCTTCTTTTCTTATTGTTTTTTTCTTCTTAGGCATCTTCTTTTTCTTATTTTATTTTTTATTTTTTCCCTCCCTCTCCCTCACAGTCCCTCCCGCCCTCTCTCCCACCCTTACCTTGAGGAGCTGGACGGCGCTGCGAATCATGATAAAGGTCGGGGCCTCAGGGGCACGTGCCAGGAAGTCTGCGATGGGCATGTTGGCCGGGGCGAGGAGCTTGGTGTGCAGACATAACTCCTGCAGAGGCGTGCGCAGTATCTCCGGGGTCTGATAGAGGAGCAGGGACTGGTAGCGGCCCCGGGAGAACAGGTGGTAGCATATCCCGGGCTGGCAACGACCCGCCCTCCCCCGCCTCTGTTGACTCGACGCTTGGGATATCCACACCGCTCGGAGACACGATACCCCCACCGTGCTGTCGTAACTGACCTCCTTCACCTTTCCGCTGTCAATCACATACACCACATCATTTATCGTCACACTGGTCTCGGCGATGTTGGTTGAGAGGATGATCTTGCGCACGCCGGCGGGTGAGGGGCGGAACACTCTCTTCTGGTCGCTGGATTGCATGCTGGAGTGTAGGCAGAAGAGGCAGTATTTCCCGCCCTGTAGGTAGTGTCTCTCCTCTGCGATGATCCTGTCCCTCAGTGTCACTATGTCGTCATACCCCGGCAGGAAGATGAGGATGGCACCTGCGGATGTGACGATAGTGTGAGTTGTAAAGTAAAGAAAGAAAGGAAGGAAGAAGGGAATTGAGTGAAGCGTAAAGAAAGGAAGATGAAGGAAATTGAAGGAAGAATAAAGGAAGGAAGTGTATTAGGAAGTGTTCAGTGTAGAAGAAAGAAAGGAATTAAAAGAAGTGAATAAGGAACACACACACACACACACACACACACACACACTCACCCGGGGCCTGCGCCGTGTGGATCTTCAAACACAGCGCGTGGATCAAGTCAATATCCACCATGTCGTCGGATACGGAGTGATGATACGCCTCCACCGCCTTCCGATCCTCCGCGCTCACCTCCGCACCACCACCAACACCACCCCCGCGACCATTAACACCACCACCCTGGGCGTTGGTCTTGGTGTTGATGTTTGTGATCCCTGGTAAGTCAACCCCCTCGCAAGCACTGACGGAAAGAAGGAAAAAAAGAAGGAATTGAATGGAGATGAAGGAGAATAGATGGGAAAGAAGGAAGAAAGGGATTAAAAGAAGGAAAAAGGAAAGTATAGATGGGAGGAAATAAAGAGTAAAAGGAAAGAAGAGAGAGAATGAAAGAAGAAAGGAGTTAGGAGGAAGGAAGACCATGATAAAAGAAGGAAAGAAGAAAGGAATTTAAAGAAGGAAAAAAGAAAAGAATTGATAAAGAAAGAAAGGAAATAAGAGTAAAAGGGAAGAATAGAGAGAAGGAAAGAAGAAAAGAAGAACATGATAAAGGAAGAAAGAAAAAAGTACTAATCAAAAGAAAGAAAGAAATTAAAAGAAGAGAAAAGAACAGAAAGCAAAAAAAAAGAAAGAAAACAACAGGAAAAGAACAAGATGAAGACAATATAAACTGCATCAGAAAAAAGGACCAAAACAAAACAAAACAAAACAAAAAACAAAAAAACAAAGACAGTGACCCCACCTATAAGCCCGCAGGAGGTCAATGGCTTCCTCCTGGCCCGTTGACTTGGCCCAACACGCCGCGGACCAGTCATTGGCCGCGCGTAGGGTCAGGGACGCACCCAGGGCCAGCAGCTGTTCTAAGACGTCCACTCGGCCCCTCCCTGCGGCCACCATCAGCGGTGTGGCCCACGTCTCGGAGTGCTAAGGGGTGCGGAGGGAGGGGAAGGGTGTGAGGGGGGATAAGTGTATAATGTATGGTTGAGAGGAAGGAGGTGCGTTGGGTTAGTTTATTCTGGTGAGGTTGTGATTTCTCTCTCTCTCTCTCTCTCTCTCTCTCTCTCTCTCTCTCTCTCTCACCTGGTAATCGGGGGACACGTTCTCGGACATAATCAAGTACATCATCTGCGAGAACGCCTCGTCCGACCCTGACAGAAAGGCCTCCTGAATGCAGTTGTCCATCTCCTTCCGCAAGCTGCCGTCCATATCTGTGGGGGGGTGGAGAGGGGGGGGAAAGGTGGTGGTGGTAGTAGTAGTAGTAGTAGTAGTAGAACAAGAAGAAGAGGAAGAAGAAAAAAAAAGGAGATGAAAAAAAAAAAAAAAAAAAAAAAAAAAAAAGAGTAAGTTGTTTTTATATTCACAGTAGAATCTTAAGCATCAATTTACTCACCATCATCACCATCATCATTACCTTCATGTGGGCGACCTTGACCTTGCGACCCAGACCCCGAATGAGAGGAATGACCCTGCGACGATGAGGGCGGGGGGGAGGTGAAACTTGACCCCCCGGAGGCAGAGGACGGGAACGCATGACCCGCCCCGCCTCCCCCGCCACCTCCGCCGCTGGTCAGCCTGGCGGGGGCAAGGATGGGTGAAGGGGCGGACACATTGCCAAGGATTTGCTGCGTCCAAGCCGTCGCAGTTTTTAATCCGCTCTGCCGTTTCTCGAGCTCCCGGGCAGCCTTGGCCATCTCTGCGGTCTGGTAGGTGGTGCTGGTGTGTGGGGGGAGGGAAAACGATGTAAGATAAATGGCAAGAAATATAAGAGGGAAATAATACGAATAGGAAAAATAAAATAAGAGATATCTCATGCCGTCACTGCCCATGTACTTACTACTTCAACACATCCTCCAGAAAGTACTCCTTGACAGGGTAGCAGCGACCGGGAACTGGAAAACAGAAAAATAATATATAACACACATACCGTTCCCATAGCCCAGTGGATTAACCCTCTACCCTGTCAGGAGGAAGGCCAAGGAAGACGTGGAGAAAGGTGGTGGAGGAAGATATGTGGAAGCTGAACATCACGGAAGAAATGGCTGTGGACCGGCAACAGTGGAGGAGGCTCATATCCCGTCCAACCCAACCATAGGGAATAAATGGATGTTAAACGATGATGATGGTGGTGTCAGGTGGAGGCTCAACCCAGTGCAAGATGACATTTTCTCACTGACAAGGAGTGGTGACTGTCCCCCTTGAGCAAGAAGTATGGGGTATGTTGTGTGTTGAGGTCCCAGCAGCACCCAGATAACCGATCAACTATTATGAGCTTCCTGGTGATGACAAGTCCAGCTCGTGATCAGGTTGTGAGTGGTATGAATTACACACTTACACACTCAAAGACGTTCTTCATTATCTTAGCAAACCATCAAAATTAGCACCTTCAATAGTTCTTTCCCATAATTTATTTTCTCTCAAAGTCGGTATCAATACTTCTCCTTCTCTACCCTTCCTCCCACACCTACAGTAACACCCAAATATACACCATAACCATCAATACCCCTTCCGTCTTTCCCATACAATACCCCATCACTGTCACCCAAATATACACCATAACCATCATCACCCCTTAACTCTTTCCCATACAATACCCCATCACTACCCCGCCACCAACTCACTGTCACCCAAATATACACCATAACCAACATCACCCCTTACCTCTTTCCCATACAATACCCCATCACTACCCTGCCACCAACTCACTGTCACCCAAATATACACCATAACCAACATCACCCCTTAACTCTTTCCCATACAATACCCCATCACTACCCCGCCACCAACTCACTGTCACCCAAATATACACCATAACCAACATGACCCCTTCCTTCTTTCCCATACAATACCCCATCACTACCCCGCCACCAACTCACTGTCACCCAAATATACACCATAACCAACATGACCCCTTCCTTCTTCCCCATACAATACCCCATCACTACCCCGCCACCAACTCACTGTCACCCAAATATACACCATAACCAACATGACCCCTTCCTTCTTCCCCATACAATGCCCCATCACTATCCCATCACCAACTCACTGTCACCCAAATATACACCATAACCAACATGACCCCTTTCTTCTTTCCCATACAATGCCCCATCACTACCCCGCCACCAACTCACTGTCACCCAAATATACACCATAACCATCATCACCCCTTCCTTCTTCCCCATACAATACCCCATCACTACCCCGCCACCAACTCACTATCAATCACAGGGCAGTTGTTGAAGTACTTGGCGTAGAGGTTGACGTCCAGCGCGGCCGACATGAGGATGAGCTTGAGGTGACGGAACTTTGGCAGACAGTCACGGAGCACGATGAGGAGGAAGTCCGTGAAGCGATCCCTCTCGTGAACCTCATCCACCAAGACTGTGAGGGTGGAGCAGGTGGAGGAGGTGGAGGAAAGAAAAAGGAAGATGAAGAAGAGAATGAAAGAAAAGGGAGGAGGAGGAGGAGGGAGGAAAAAGAAAGATGAAGAAGAGAATGAAAGAAAAAGGAAGATGAAGAAGAAAATGAAAGAAAAAGAAATTGTGGCAGAAAAGAAAAAGAAGGTGATGACAAAGAGGAAGAAGTAATAGAAAAAGGAGAATTAGAGGAAGAAGAAGAAGGAAAAAACAAAGGAGGGAAAAGAAGACAAAGAAGACGAAGAAGAATATTGAAAAAAAGAATTGGAAGAAAATAAAAAATAGGGAAAGGAAAAGATGACAAAAATTATAACATCGAAGAAGAAGAAGAAGGAAAAGAAGAGAAGAGGAGGAGGAGAAGGAAGAGTTAGTCAGTTAATTGTTCCGTCACACACACACACACACACACACACACACACACACACACACATCTCCTTCCTCTTCTTCTTATTCACCTCCATCATCTCTCCCTTCTTCCTTTCTCTCTCTCATTTTCTCACACTCACTCACCCTCCTCCTCATTCACACCTCACCCCACACACCCCATCACTCATCACCCCCATCGCCACACTCACTATGGGTAACGCTAGCCAGGGAAGAGTCACCGCCCATTAAGGTCCGCAGCAAGACCCCATTGGTGCAGAAAGTTAACAGGGTCTTCGGTGACAGTCTGGCAAGGGAGAGAGAGAATGGTGTGTTAATAGGGGTGACTTGTGTGTTATTGATGTATGTGTTTATTTAGGTTATTGATGTATTTTGTGGAGAGGGGAAGGGATAATTATTTAGTATGAGCTGGATATGTTTTTTTTGTTTCGTTGTTTCTTTCTTGTTCGCTCTGTCTTCCTTCCTTCCTTCCTTCCTTCCTTGTCTCTTATGGTTCCTCCTCCTCCTCCCTTCCCTCCCTCTTCCTTCCTTCCCTTCCTGTCTCTCTTGCTGGTCTTTCTTTCCTCCTTTCCTTCCTTCCTTCCTTTCTTTCTCCTTTCCTTCCTTTCTTTCTTCTCTCTCTCCTTCCTTTCTTCCTCCTTTCCTTCCTTTCTTTCTTCTCTCCCTCCTTCCTTTCTTCCTCTTTCCTTCCTTACTTCCTTCCCTTCCTTTCTCTCTTACTGGTCTTTCTTCCTAATTCCCTTCCTTACTTTCTTCTCTCCCTCCTTCCCTTCCTTACAATCCTATCTCTTTCTCCTTCCCTATCAACACTTCCTTCCTTCCTTCCCTCCTCCCTTCCTCCCCACACATACTTGCTCTCCAGGCGGATCTGATAGCCGACAGTGTAGCCAACTTTTTCCCCTCGCTCTGCAGCCACGCGCTCGGCAATGGTGAGAGCGGACAGGCGGCGAGGCTGGGTGCAGAATATCCGACAGGGCTTCCCGAGTGATGAGGCCTCCTGAAGCAGCATCTGAGGTACCTGTAGGGGCGGAAGATTGTGAGAGAGAGAGAGAGAGAGAGAGGGGGGGATTGTGAGGGAGAGAGAGAGAGAGGGAGAGGGAGTGAGGGATGGGATGGTGGTATGAGGGAGAGGAGAGGAGGGAAATAAAGTGGAGATAGAGGGAGAAAGGGAGGAAAGGAAGGAAGGAAGGGTGGGAAAGGAGGGAGGAAAAGGAAGGAAGGAAAGGAAGGGAGGAAGGAAGGAAGGAGGGGGGAGGAAAGGAAGGAAAAGGAAGACAGGAAGAGGAATGAAAGGAAGGAAGGAAGAAAGGAGGGGTAGGAAAGGAGGGAGGAAGAGGAAGGAAAGGAAGGAAGGAAGGAAGGAAAGGGGGGAGGAAAGAAAGGGAAGAAAAGGAAGGAAGGAGGGGTGGGAAAGGAGGAAGGAGAGAAAGGGAGGAAAGGAAGGAAGGAAGGAAGGGAAAGATGGAATAGGAAAAGGAAAGTAGAAAAAAAGGCAGGAATAAGCTAGGTAACTACACACACACACACACACACATAGAAAGAAAGAAAAGAAAGAAAGAGAAGGAAATTAATAAAGAAAAACTCAAGAGAAAATAAGAAAAAAACAATATTAGGAGAGGTTAGTGATGAAAGAAACAAACACACAAACACACACACACACACACTAAAAGAAAGATAGAAAGAAAGAAAGAAAGAAAGAAAGAAAGGAGAAGGAAATTAATAAAGAACAAAGGAAAAGAAAGGAAAAATTAAGAGAAAAGAAGAAAAGGGAAGAGTTTACGAAAGAAACACACACACACAAACACAAACACGAACACACACACACACACACACACACACACACGAACACACACACACACACACACACACACACACACACACAAACACGAACACACACACACACACACACACACACACTCACACACACACACAAACACGAACACACACACACACACACACACACACACGAACACACACCTGCGTAGTCTTCCCGGAGCCCGTCTCGCCGCACACCAGGATCACTTGGTTGTGGTGAGCGGCCGCCAGGAGCTGTTCACGCATCCCCCACACTGGCAGCTTCCTCGCCTCGGCCGCCACCTCGCTCGGGGCGGCCGGCGGGGGCACCTGTGGCGGCCCGGGTGTGAGGCGACCTAGTGACCTCAGCACGCTCAGGTCACGCACTGGTTTGGGGTCAGAGTGGACGAAAGAAGAGGTCATGATTTAAATTTGAGTTGTTGTTGTTGTTACTATTATTATTATTATTATTATTGTTATTATGCTTAAGATTCATTTTAGTACCATGCCAGTATCTCATTACCTACCTTATGAAACATCACTATCTCTTCATATATCTTTTCTACAAACCTTCAACAGTCATGGGAACGCTTTCAAAATCCAATTCAAGGACTTTTTTTTTACCCTGCTCTTCCCTTCCTTCCTTTCCTACCCTAATGCCACCCTCCCTTCCGTCCCTTTCTCTCTCCTTCCCCCAATACTCACACTCCGGGTTCATGAGTCTGTCTCGCTCGGTGGCGGAGAGCAGGTCCTGGCGCTCTTTGTTGGTGACGGGGCAGCGGTGGAGCAGGGAGAGGATGGTGGAGCGCGTCTGCTCGGCCAGCGTCACCAGCGCCTCCTTGCTCATGATGGTGGAGCCCTCCTTCTTGTACACAGTGAGGTAGCGAGATGACCCCTTGCTGTTGTAGGGGAAGGGGATAAGGTCATTGTTTTGGGGGGTTCAAGGTAGTATATTTTTTGGGGGGATAGTTTTTCTTATTTATATTTCAAGTCTTGTTTTTCTTGTATGCTATCAGGTAGTGTGATGACCCCTTGCTGTTGTAGGGGAAGGGGGTAAAGGCATTGTTTTGGGGGGTTCAAGGTAGTATATTTTTGGGGGGATAGTTTTTCTTATTTATATTTCAAGTCTTGTTTTTCTTGTACGCTGTCAGGTAGCACGATGAACCCTTGCTGTTGTAGGGGAAAGGGTTTGAGGAAGGGGATAAAGTCATTGTTTTGGGGGGTTCAAGGTAGTATATTTTTGGGGAGGGATAGTTTTTCTTATTCATATTTCAAGTCTTGTTTTTCTTGTACGCTATCAGGTAGCGCGAAGACCCCTTGCTGTTGTAGGGGAAGGGGGTAAAGTCATTGTTTTGGGGGGTTCAAGGTAGTATATTTTTGGGGAGGGATAGTTTTTCTTATTCATATTTCAAGTCCATGCTTTTCTTGTACACGGTGAGGTAGCACGATGAACCCTTGCTGTTGTAGGGGAAAGGGGTTGAGGAAGGGGATAAAGTCATTGTTTTCGTGGGTACAACTCTATATATCTCACTCTTCATCGTAATCTGCTTATCTATCACTAATTTTCACGAGCAATGATCATACACACTCACTAAACACACACACACACACTCACTAAACACACACACACTCACTCACTACACACATGAATTTCAACCAAAACATGATACCAGACTCTTAAGACATACCACCTCAACACCACTTGTCCCCTAATACTCACCCTCTGCTCTTACTCTTGAATCCCATCTGCTGCGACAAAAAGTGAATGTACTTCCTCTCCTCTGACGTGAGGGAGGACGGAAGCTCCAACTCTGTGCCGGAGAGAGAGAGAGAGAGAGAGAGAGAGAGAGAGAGAGAGAGAGAATTATATCACTGAAGCGAGGCATCCTAATCCATTTCCTGAGCTTCCTCCTCTACTAAAGTTAATAAGGTCAATGAAAACACTACTTATCATAATTTCAAGTCAATATCTTAGTTAATATAATTCCACGCCAAAAAGATAAAAGAACAAATGTATAAGGTCAATGAAAACACTACTTATCATAATTTTCAAGTCATTATCTTAGTAAATATAATTCCATGCCAAAAAGATAAAGAACAAATGTATAAGGTCAATGAAAACACTGCTTATCATAATTTCAAGTCAATATCTTAGTTAATATAATTCCACGCCAAAAAGATAAAGAACAAATGTATAAGGTATAGATTTTCCACAACCCACCTTTGGCATATAACTAAAACTAATACAATAATAAATAAATACATGTAAATAAATAAATACTAGTAAATAGGGAGAAGGAGAAGGAGAAAGAGAAGGGAAAGAGAAGTACAAAAAATAACAAGACAAAATAAGAAAAAAAATGAAAACTAATAAACAGGAAGGAGAAGAAGAAAAGGAGAAATAAAAGAGAAACAACAAAAATAACAAGAAAAATAAATAAATAAATAAAAATACCAACACATCATCAAACTTTCCGACCCCAAACCGACCTTTCTGCTCGTCATTCTGGGTCAGTTTCTTCAAGGCGAGCGCGATGGTGATTTTGAGTTCCTCGCTGACCTGCGCCTCGTTGAACCTCCGATTGGGTCCACGCCGACGACTCATCCTGACCTCTGACCTGACCTGACCTCTAGCCGGGCCGGGTCACTTGTGGGTCGTTTTATACTTTTTCGTTTCTGTAACATGTAGAAATTTTGTTGTTATCATTATTTCTTGAGAGAGAGAGAGAGAGAGAGAGAGAGAGAGAGAGAGAGAGAGAGAGAGAGAGAGGTGAATCAGTACAGAATGCCATTTGTTCCATTAAAGGTCAATATCTTAAGCTGTAGCGATGACATTTTTCTTTCAATCACAAAACCAGTTCGTAAAATCATGTTAGTCAAGGATCGTCCTAAAATACATGTACAGTACGCGTCGTAACATCCCTCCCCTATTTCACCCATTGATATCCCCTTCAGTGTAATTATATCTCGTTTAGGGGTAGATAAAGGGTCCAGAAGGGTAATTAGGGTGAGGTGGTTAGCAGTAATGGTCGTTAAGTGGTAAAATTAGTTAAACAGGATAAGAAAATGTGTCCAGTCTGCCCCATTAGCTAATATAAACTGCTTTTTCACTCATTAATATCACTTGTAGAGTAATTAGTGCTTGTTGGAGGGTAGGTAAAGGGTCCAGAAGGGTAATTAGGGTGAGGGAGTTAGTAGTAATGGTCGTTAAGGGTAAAAATAGATAAAAATGATAGAAAAATTGTGTCCAGTCTGCCCCATTAGCTAATATAAACCACTTTTTCAACCATTAATATTCCTTTTAGAGTAATTAGTGCTTGTTGGAGGGTAGATAAAGGATCCAGAAGGGTAATTAGGGTGAGGTAGTTAGAGGTAATGGTCGTTAAGTGGTAAATATAGTTAAAAAGGATAAAAAAAGTTGTCCAGTCTGCCCCATCAGCTAATATAAACTGCTTTTTCACTCATTAATATCACTTGTAGAGTAATTAGTGCTTGTTGGAGGGTAGATAAAGGATCCAGAAGGGTAATTACGGTGAGGTGGTTAGTAGTAATGGTCGTTAAGGGTAAAAATAGATAAAAAGGATAGAAAAATTGTGCCCATCCTGCCCCATTGGTTCTAAAACGTCTATTTCACACACTAATATTCCTTGTAGAGTAATTAGTGCTTGTTGGAGGGAAGGTAAAGGATCCAGAAGGGTAATTAAGGTGAGGTGGTTAGCGGTAATGGTTGTTAAGGGTAAAAATAGATAAAAATGATAAAATAAATTGTGCCCAGCCTGCCCCACCAGCTAATATAAACCCCTTTTTCAACCATTAATATTCCTTGTAGAGTAATTAGTGCTTGTTGGAGGGTAGGTAAAGGATCCAGAAGGGTAATTAGGGTGAGGTGGTTAGAGGTAATGGTCGTTAAGGGGTAAAAATAGATAAAAATGATAGAAAAATTTGTGCCCATCCTGCCCCATTGGTTCTAAAACGTCTATTTCACACACTAATATTCCTTGTAGAGTAATTAGTGCTTGTTGGAGGGAAGGTAAAGGATCCAGAAGGGTAATTAAGGTGAGGTAGTTAGAGGTAATGGTCGTTAAGGGGTAAATATAGTTAAAAAGGATAAAAAAAAGTTGTCCAGTCTGCCCCATTAGCTAATATAAACTGCTTTTTCGCTCATTAATATCACTTGTAGAGTAATTAGTGCTTGTTGGAGGGTAGATAAAGGATCCAGAAGGGTAATTACGGTGAGGTGATTAGCGGTAATGATCGTTAAGGGGTAAAAATAGTTAAAAAGGATAAAATAAATTGTGCCCATCCTGCCCCACCAGCTAATATAAACCCCTTTTTAGCTCATTAATATCCCTTGTAGAGTAATTAGTGCTTGTTTGAGGGTAGGTAAAGGATCCAGAAGGGTAATTACGGTGAGGTAGTTAGCGGTAATGGTTGTCAAGGGGAATAAACAGATAAATAGTGGAAGTGTTGGACCGCCCTCACCCTGTTGTTTTGGCTCCCTCCTCAGACAGTGTTGCCAGCACGGGGGAAGCGAAGGCAACGCTGTCAGATTATCGTACTCAGCATCTTCTTCTTCTTCTTCTTTTGACCTCCTTTCGTTCCTCTTTTCTTCTTTTTTCTTCTTTGTTGTTTTACTTGCAACAATAAACTATCAATCAATCAGGAGTATTGGGACCAGACTTAATTATTATTAGCATTATTATGAGTACAAGGTAATTAAATGAGCCTTATCTATTAATGGAGTGTGATATTATAACAAGGAGGATTTGGACCAGACTATTATTAGCATTATTATTAGTACAAGGTAGTTAAATGAGCCTTGTATATAAATGGAGTGTGATATTAAATAGTACAAGGTAATTAAATGAGCCTTATCTATAAATGGAGTGTGATATTAAATAGTACAAGGTAATTAAATGAGCCTTATCTATTAATGGAGTGTGATATTATAACAAGGAGTTTTTGGACCAGACTATTATTAGCATTATTATTAGTACAAGGTAATTAAATGAGCCTTATCTATTAATGGAGTGTGATATTAAATAGTACAAGGTAATTAAATGAGCCTTATCTATTAATGGAGTGTGATATTATAACAAGGAGTATTGGGACCAGACTTATATTAGCATTATTATTAGTAAAAGGTAATTAAATGAGCCTTATCTATTAATGGAGTGTGATATTAAATAGTACAAGGTAATTAAATGAGCCTTATCTATAAATGGAGTGTGATATTAAATAGTACAAGGTAATTAAATGAGCCTTATCTATTAATGGAGTGTGATATTATAACAAGGAGTATTGGGACCAGACTTATTATTACCATTATTATCCGTACAATTTAGTTAAGTGAGCCTTATCTATAAATGGAGTGTGATATTAAATAGTACAAGGTAATTAAATGAGCCTTATCTATTAATGGAGTGTGATATTAAATAGTACAAGGTAATTAAATGAGCCTTATCTATTAATGGAGTGTGATATTAAATAGTACAAGGTAATTAAATGAGCCTTATCTATAAATGGAGTGTGATATTATAACAAGGAGTATTGGGACCAGACTTATTATTAGCATTATTATTAGTACAAGGTCATTAAATGAGCCTTATCTATTAATGGAGTGTGATATTAAATAGTACAAGGTAATTAAATGAGCCTTATCTATTAATGGAGTGTGATATTAAATAGTACAAGGTAATTAAATGAGCCTTATATATAAATGGAGTGTGATATTAAATAGTACAAGGTAATTAAATGAGCCTTATCTATTAATGGAGTGTGATATTAAATAGTACAAGGTAATTAAATGAGCCTTATCTATTAATGGAGTGTGATATTAAATAGTACAAGGTAATTACATGAGCCTTGTCTATAAATGGAGTGTGATATTATAACAAGGAGTATTGGGACCAGACTTAATTATTACCATTATTATCCGTACAAGGTAATTAAATGAGCCTTATCTATAAATGGATTCACAAGTAATAATCCACTAAAAAAAAAAATAATAATAAAATAAATAATAGTCTTCACCTCGTTCTGGCAACACTGGCGCCGAGGTGTTTATGGCGCCTGACAGTACGCGGGGAAGGTCTTATTTTCATCATTATTCACCTTGTAAGTCCCTCCACATGGCTTTATATATTTTTTACAGGTTAATTGATGTTCCTAGATTAATTGTACAGCTTCCTGGCCTTGGTAATTGCGAGATAAGGGAGAAAAATGGCTTAATGTTGAGTCCGTGTAGTGAATAGGGTAGGAATTTTTATTATTATTGTTGTTATTTCTTTTATTATCATTGTTTAGGGTTGTGTGTCTGTTTAGATGTTAAGTATTGTGTCCCTAGATTAATTACACAGCTTTCTGGCGTTAGTAATTAAGAGATAAGAGAGAAAAATGGTTTAGTGTTAATGCTTTGTAGTGTTTAGGGTAGAACTTATCATTATTATTGTTGTTATTTATTTTATTATCATTGTTTAGGGTTGTGTGTCTATTTAGATCTTAAGTATTGTGTCCCTAGATTAATTACACAGCTTTCTGGCGTTAGTGATTAAGAGATAAGAGAAAAATGGTTTAGTGTTAATCCCTTGTAGTGTTTAGGGTAGAACTTATCATTATTATTGTTATTATTTATTTTATTATCATTATTTAAGGTTGTGTATATTTAGATCTCAAGTATTGTGTCCTTAGATTAATTACACAGCTTTCTGGCGTTAGTAATTAAGAGATATAGGAAGAAAAATGGAGTTTGAACATTATTATCATTATTGTTATTATTTCCTTTATTATCATTATTTAGGATTGTGTGTCTATTTAGATCTTAAGTATTGTGTCCCTAGATTAATTACACAGCTTTCTGGCGCTGGTAATTACGATATAAGAGGAAAAATGGGGTTTGAACATTATTATCATTATTATTATTATTTTAGTGACCCAATTATCATTATTATTATTACTATTATGTCTGTAGTCAATGGAAAAACGGTCAGTCTCACGTCCCTCAATAATATACGATAAGGGGGTCATTTACCACAATTATTGGAGTAGATGGTAAATGTGTAGTTTAGCCCCGCCCCCTTAAAACTCTAACGTAACTCACAACTCAATATATTTTTCTTCTCCCATTCTTGAGGTCATACTTGTGGTGGTCCTGATGGTAAATGTGTAGTTTAGCCCCGCCCCCTTAAAATTCTAATGTAACTCACAACTCAATATATTTTTCTTCTCCCATTCTTGAGGTCATACTTGTGGTGGTCCTGATGGTAAATGTGTAGTTTAGCCCCGCCCCCTTAAAATTCTAACATAACTCACAACTCAATATATTTTTCTTCTCCCATTCTTGAGGTCATACTTGTGGTGGTCCTGAGGGTAAATGTGTAGTTTAGCCCCACTCCCTTAAAATTCTAATGTAACTCACAACTCAATATATTTTTCTTCTCGCATTCTTGAGGTCATACTTGTGGTGGTCCTGATGGTAAATGTGTAGTTTAGCCCCACTCCCTTAAAATTCTAATGTAACTCACAACTCAATATATTTTTATTCTCCCATTCTTGAGGTCATACTTGTGGTGGTCCTGATCGTAAATGTGTAGTTTAGCCCCACCCCCCCCTTAAAATTCTAAGCTAACTCACAACTCAATATATTTTTCTTCTCCCATTCTTGAGGTCATACTTGTGGTGGTCCTGAGGGTAAATGTGTAGTTTAGCCTCGCCCCCTTAAAATTCTAACATAACTCACAACTCAATATATTTTTCTTCTCCCATTCTTGAGGTCATACTTGTGGTGGTCCTGAGGGTAAATGTGTAGTTTAGCCTCGCCCCCTTAAAATTCTAACATAACTCACAACTCAATATATTTTTCTTCTCCCATTCTTGAGGTCATACTTGTGGTGGTCCTGAGGGTAAATATGTAGTTTAGCCTCGCCCCCTTAAAATTCTAACGTAACTCACAACTCAATATATTTTTCTTCTCGCATTCTGGAGGTCATACTTGTGGTGATTCTCCTTCATTTTGCTCAGTCTAGTGCTAATCCTTCCTCTATTTCTAAAGGGGCTACCACACTGGGGATATTTTCCAAGGATCTTCAGTCAAACCACAATTTCCGCTGGCGTGGTTCTCATCTCTCCGTGGCTTTCTGATGTGTCCATGATCTTCCAAAGCTACAGTAGATTTCACCAAAGGATGACAGTATTACTCACCATCATCATCAGCAGCAATAACAAGAAACAAATGAGAACCACGCTAGTGGAAATCGTGGTTTGACTGAAGATCCACAGAAAATTTGCCCAGTGTAATACCCCCTTAACACTTCTAAGTCTTGTTGTACTGTTCCTCTCCAACTTAGTATTTCCCTGTCTTCCAACTAACACTACTAGCCTTCTAACATCTATTATCATCTCCCTAACCTAATATTCCCTATCGCAGTGTCCTAGTATTCTGATCTTTCCTGTTGCAATATCCTAGTAATATAATTTTCCCTAACTATTGCAGTGTCCAAATAATATGTCCCTAATATCCTAAGTTACTCTTCCTCCAATTCAGGTTGAGTCAGGATGGTGAAGTTCGCAGAGGCTGAGAAGCGTGGGCGTGGCGGTGAGGGCAGCGACCGCCGGTACACCCCGGTGGTGATGGTGGAGCGCGCCAAGATGAGCCGCGCCATGTGGGAGTCCCTCAAGGCGCACATCATCAGGGACCGGAAGAGGAAAAAAGAAGGTGAGCGAGATTATTATTTTGTTTATTTTATTTTTTATTTAGATGTGTTTATTTATTTATTTTTTTTTTTTTTTTTTTTTTTTTGTGTGTGTGTGTGTGTGTGCAAAAAAAAAAAAAAAAAGATTATCATTATCATTATTATTATTATTATTATTATTATTATTATTATTATTATTATTATCATCATTATTTTTATTATCATAGTTTATTGGCAAAATCTTTCAAGACATAGAATACAGAAAATGACAACAAAAAAACATCGTATACAAAAATAATAACCCTAGTAACAATATTTCCCTAACTAACACCTAAATTACTACACTATTTCCCTGACAAACATCTACCTAACATGTAACTAAATCCATCTCCCAAATGAACGCTTATCTAACTAACCCTGTCTCTAACCAGCATTTATCACCCTACCAAATGCCTATGAACACTACTCTCAAACATTACTAACCAACACTCATAACTAACACTACCTTATACCTTCACCCTTCCACCCCAGAGCAAGAGGCGGACGCAGAGGAGGAGCGATTACGTAAGGAGAGAGAGACCCGCAAGAAGCAGCACGCCATGACGCTGGAGGAGACGCGGGAGAAGATTACGCAGATGGAGCAGGACCTCAACGACCTCAAGAAGCAGAAGCACCAGCTGTTCCAGGAGCTCAAAGTGGTGCTCAACGAGGACGACACGAGGAAGCGAGCGCAGCAGCAGCAGAACTACCTGAAGGAGAGGTGAGAGAAACAGGAGGAGGAAAAAAGCATGATCTGGAATATTATGAAGCCTGTTTATGTTTTCTTTACAGCATTGGGGTTGTTTTTCTTCCCCTCATCCTTCGTTCCTTCCATTTCTTTGCCTCCTTCCCTTCCCCCTTTTATCTTCTTCCCTCTCTCCCCTTTTTCCTTCCCTTACTGCTTCCCCCTTCCATTTCTTTCCCTCCCCTTCTTCCCTCTTTCACTCCCTCATTTACCTTTTTCCTTTCCCTCCCACTCTTCCCCCTTCTATCTTCCCTCTCTCACCTTTTTCCTTCCCTTACTCCTTCGCCTTTCCATTTCTTTCCCTCCCTCCCTTCCCCCTTTTATCATCTTTCCCTCTCTCACCATTCTCCTTCCCTTTTCCTCCCTTATCAACTTCCCTCTCCCACTCTCTCACTTACCTTTATTTCCTCCCATGCTCCTTCCCTCCCTTTCTTTTTTGCGATTCTTAGCACCAAACTCACTGACTCCCTTCCCTTGTTTCCTCCCATGCAGTGAGCTCATGACGGTGCACCCCTACCCCCACGGCACCATCCCTCTCGGCGGACACCCTCAGATGCTGTTCCAGTCCAACTTGGTGCCAGGCAGAGGCCCCATACACAGCTACAAGGTGCCGCCCTCACAGCCACAGCCCCTGGTGCCCCCGGTCTGTGTGTGTGTGTGTGTGTGTGTGTGTGTGTGTGTGTGATTTTAATGGGAAATAATACTCAGGTGACACAGTTTTTCTCTTTTAACCCGGTAGCAGTGACGGGCCAAATTTGTGCCATAATATAAACCCCCAAAATAGATGATGCATGAACTGAACACAAATGCTTTGATATATATTATGCAATGGTTTGTGTGAGTGATGATTTTTTCTGGTTTTTCTCGCTTAGGGGGACCATTAAGAAACATGATCCCCGCTGCTACCGGGTTAAAGAATATACCACCGTAGCAAATCTTTAAGGAGAAAGAGAATGAATACAAGCACTTCGTTATTTATTTCCATAACTTAATTCTCATAAAACCAAAGCCGTTCTCTCCTTCATCTCCTCCCCTCTCCTCCCCCACCAGGGCTCTCTGAAGCGCTCCCGCACCCCATCCCCTTCCCCGCCACAGCCGCCCTACCAGCAGATCTCCTACACCTTCAAGAACTTACCCGGACACCCACCATCTAGTGTGCCGGTCACCCCACCCACCACCAGTAAGTAATAATTATACACTTGGTTCAACGGACTAATTGGGGGGGAATTAGTCCGTTGATTCTGAAAGTCCATCAGTAGAGGCGTAAATTTGAAATAAGTATGTTAATGATATTGACGGAATGCGTGTCAGGGGAAGACCACCGGTGAAGTGCATCAATAGGGTGAGTGAGTATTGGAGCGAGAGAGTTGGAAGTAGCAGGACTGAGTGCAAAGTCTTGGTGGCATTAAATTCAATATGACGTCACTTAGGTTCCAGGACAGACCACCTAACCTGGACCATAGAGTCTGTGTGGTCTGAATCTCTATGTAAATCAACACTCTTGTCTTCCCCTTCCTACTTTAACTCCCTTTTCTTCCTTTCTAATTGCCCCCTTCATCTCCCCCTTCACATTCAGCTCCTTCCTCTCCCCTTCTAATTGCCCTGTACACCCCCACTTCTCTCATTACTCATTTAACTCCCTTTTCTCCCTTCCCCAGAGTCCACCAGCAACACCAGCGTCTACGTCACGGGGCAGTCGGCGTACTATCACGGGGCGTCACAACCCCACGCCCCGGCCACCCAGTACCAGCGGGGCTCTCAGGGCGTCACCTACCTGCCCCCCTCCAACCCAGCCCACCCCACACCCTCCGCCGCCCCGCCCCCGACGCAGCCCCAGCAGCCCCCACAGCCCCGGGAGGATAAACACCTTCAGCCAGTGTACCTGCAGAGTAGTAGAGGTGCGTGTGTGTGTGTGTTTGTTTTTGTGTTGTCAGTTGTGTTGTATTTTTATTTTTCCGTGATGGTTTTTTTTTTTTTTTTTTTTTGTGGTTGTTGTGTCTTTTTTCCACATTTCATAGATTTTTTCACATTGTCTAACCTTTTTTGGGAGTTATTTTTTAAGGTTATGTCTGTTGTCTGTGGGATTTTAATTTGTGACTTTCTTTTGTTTTCCTTTTTCAACTTTATTTTGCTTTATTTTTTGTGGTTGTTGTCTTTTTTTCACATATAGATTTTTCCACTAACCTTTTTTGGGAGTTATTTTTAAGGTTCTGTTGTCTGTGGAATTTTAATTTGTTTGCCTCATTCAACTTTATTTTGCCTTATTTTATGCTTTTTATGGTTCTGTCCTTGCCTCTCTGACTTGCTACTCCAACACACTTTTTTTTCTTTCAAGTTGTAAGTTTTTTACCTTTTATATTTTCCCTCTAACCTTTCCTTTGCCTAATTTATTTATGGTTTTGTCTGATCTTACTTTCTGCTTCAATTACATTCCACCTTGTTTCACTTCCCCTAAAAGCATCCATCCTCGCAGGGAGCCACGTGTCGTCACTCCACCAGCCGCTGGACCACAAGAGCAAGCCTGGCGGGGGCGGGGGAGCCTTCCTGCCGGGGGGCGAGGGCGGGGCGGGGCAGGAGAAGTACTTCCAGTCGTCTGTGCGCTCCCAGTTGGCGCTCCACTCGGCAGTCTTACCCGTACAGCAGCCTCACCCAGCGGTAGGTGTGCCATTATCTGTTTATTTATTGATTTTATTTATTATTTTATTTTACGGCAAAGGAAACTGGTCAAGGATTGGGATTGGCGCACCGTCTGGTCTGGTCTATATCCCCAGAAGGCTTATAGACTGAATAGATTACTCATATTGCCCTTGAAATTTGTACGTATGGTTGTTTGACCGTTCTTCTGTAACATGAACCTAAAAAACCGTCTGGTCTGGTCTATATCCCCAGAAGGCTTATAGACCAAATAGATTACTCATATTGCCCTTGAAATTTGTACGTATGGTGGTTTGACCGTTCTTCTGTACCATGAACCTAAAAAACCGTCTGGTCTGGTCTATATCCCCAGAAGGCTTATAGACTGAATAGATTACTCATATTGCACTTGAAATTTGTACGTATGGTGGTTTGACCGTTCTTCTGTACCATGAACCTAAAAAAATACTCATAAGAACCCAACTGATGGCCTGTGGATGTAGTTGATGTGAGAATCGAAAGTGCATCTACACTGACACCCTTCCACTCACTCCTGTACTTGTTCCTCAGGGCGCGAAGAGTGGCAGCATAACATCAGGCTTCCCCGTGCGTTCTGCTCCCTTGCCTTCCTCCCAGACGACCGTGGTGACCGCGCCACACTCCGTCAAGCCCGACAACAAGCCTAGGGTGAGTGTGTGTGTCTTGGTTAGCTGCTTTTTTAATGTGTATACTTGTTTTATCGATGGCTAGTTTCCTTTCATTTATTTTATTTTATTTATTGTATGCATTTATTACCTCTTCCTTCCTGATGGGTTTTGGTGTGAATGAAATCAGTCTTTTACACAAGGAGAGTTTTTGGCCATTGTCTATCTCGTTTTTCCTATTATTTACCATGTTTCTTTACTGTTATTTCCCTTTCCTGCATCTCATTCTACACTACAGTGGGTACAAGATTAAAATTTTGTCAGTCATTAGTAGACTTTAATTCAATCTACAGTGTTTGCAAGATCGATTTGTTTCAGTGTTGTAACTTCCCCTAAACTCTTCCTCCCCAGTCGTACAGCACAGCCCCCACCAACTACACCCGCAGCCCCTACTACTGAGCTCTCTGCCCTTACACTCCACCAGAAGATGGGGGTGATGGGGAGGCTGAGTCTGCCCATCTTACACAGCCCCTCCACTGCAGGGGTTAAGAGTCAGGGACTGCATCGTCCTTGCCCTCCACCTATTGCCAAGATTGATAGGAAGCTGCAGACACCCAAGACTGCAGGACAGAGTTGTAGGATCACAGGACAGGGGCAGCTGGACACACCCTGTACAAGACCAGTTTTCCCAAGGATGAAAATATCCCACAAGGCAGGAGTAACAGACAAAGCACAGCAATGTTGCAGTTGGCAAAGCGTGCAACGAGAGGGTCCATGGAATAGTAGAGGGAAATCCAGGCATGTTAGGTGGATGGGGATGTTTGATACCATTTTTGGCAACTAAGAATGTCACATTGATATGGACGTGCAGCATGTATACAGGAATTCTAGCTCTACAAGCAACCTCAAGAGGCACATCTAGTAGCCCCTACTTAGGGTAGTGGTCCAGGTATATGATCTTGAGGATTTGAGTTTGCCACCTGTGTATCTATACCAGGCTTGCAGGAAGTACAAAGGGTCATGTGTTGGGAGAGTTTGTTTGTTCAGTGTGGCCACAATATAGGTGTAAATAAAATCAGGAATATCCCAGGGTGTGGGATAGTTTAGATTTAGTCCAGAGCAATTAATACTAATATTTGCATTTAGTAAAGCACATCCTCAGGACATGGAGTGTGTCACCCCTATGGGTTCATCTGCAGTCATAAATATTGCCTAACTTGTGTACATAGCCATCTTTGTAAATAGCTCAGGTTGAGTATTTTGGGTATAAATATACTTGGGAGTAAGTACTTTGCTTTTATTGGAATCCTTGAACTTAAGATACCTCAATGACTCTCCGGAAACAAACTACAAGCATTCTGGAGAAACTAAAAATTAAAAAAAAAATAAATAAATAAATTAAGTTAAGGAGTCCTCCGAACTCTTAAAACCTTCCAGTGCTCACGAACCAGCATCCTGCCGATCACACGAGTCTTACACACTGTTCACAATGCCCACACACTTCTACAACTGTGCCAGAGTAGAGAAACCGCTCTTCTGCATCGCTGGAGGAATCACCAGGAGCCAGGACATCACAGGAAGACACCTCAGGCAGTTGTGTGGCGTGGCTGGTGCTCCTCAGGTCATCAGGTACCTGTGGATATATTTGACAGTAAAAAACAATGCAGTTAAATAATCAAAAAGAAACTATACTTTAATTTACTCTTTCTCCTCTACTATCATCTCCCCACGTATGCAGTTTCGTCCACTTACTCCATTACTTCACAAACTGTTTAATCTTCCCCTACTGACAAATTTCTTACCCTCCCACACATCTGCTCACATCTCGTTCACCAATTCATTTTTCCTCCTTGCCTCCGACCATCCTTCCTCCAGTCTACTCTTCATTTCTCTCCATCCTTCCTCCAGTACATCCTTCCCTCCCTTATCAAGCCTTCCTCCTCCCTCCAGCACAACCTTCCTCTCCTCCATCCTTCCTTCCCTTAACAAGCCTTCCTCCAGTCCCTTCCCCATCTCTTCCTCCTTCCCTCCCTTCCCTTCCCCATCTCTTCCTCCTTCCCTCCCTTATCAAGCCTTCCTCCTCCCTCCAGTACATCCTTCCCTCCCTCATCAAGCCTTCCTCCTCCCTCCAGCACAACCTTCCTCTCCTCCATCCTTCCCTCCCTTAACAAGCCTTCCTCCAGTCCCTTCCCCATCTCTTCCTCCTTCCCTCCCTTATCAAGCCTTCCTCCTCCCTCCAGTACATCCTTCCCTCCCTTAACAAGCCTTCCTCCACTCCCTTCCCCATCTCTTCCTCCTCCACCGCCCAGTCACTCCCTTACACAACACCACTCCTCCATACTTATCTCAACCACGGCGTCCTCTCCCTTCTGTGCCTGCTGGAAGACTGGCAGAGGAGGCGAATGGCGCTTCCTCATCTACTCTGGCGGCTAAGAGAGGAACTACCAGCCAAGGAGGGAAGGATGGGAGGGGGGTAAATGCGTCCTTGGGTTCAGTGAGGAGTTCGAAGCGAGTCCCGAAGCAGCGACACATGTTTCGTTCTTGTTATATTGGTAATTCTTCTGTTTTTTCGTTGTTCTTTGAGGTTATTGAGGTTAAATGTAATGTTTGAAGAGTGAAGATGTGGAAATTGAACTATAAGGGGATTTGGGTTATGCTTAAGTCTACATACACACACACACACACACACACACACATACACACAGAGGGCTCATCACTTCCTTACTTCAATCCTGCCAAACAAACAAACAAACACACAACTATCAGATAAGAAAACAAGCAATCAGTAATATAATAATTAAAAAAACACCTCCATCAACCACACAAATTAAGAAAGGAAGGAAATATAAAGGAAGAAAAGAAAAGTAGAAGATGAAGAAGAAGCAGAAAAAGAAGGAAAGGAAGGAAGAAGAAAAAGAAAAACTCCAACCACACACAAAAAAAAGAAGAAATTGAAGAAAAAAAAGAAAAAGAAAAACAACTTCAACCACAGGAAATTGAAGGAGAAATTGAAGCAAAAAAAAAAAAAAAGGAAAGAAAGGAAGAAAGAGAAAGCAAAACAACTTCATCTTCACAAATAAGAAAAACAAGAAAATAAAGGAAGAAAAAAACACCATACATATATTTTTCTCCTTTATTTCGTCAGGTTCAGGAATGAGAGTATAATAGTATAAAAATTTGTGTCCTAACCGTTATTAATATTAACAAATGAAATGCCACGTATGTACGAACGAACGAACGATACGAACGAACGAACGAACAGGGAAGATGAGGGAAGGGTGGTTACTGTGTGTGTGTGTGTGTGTGTGTGTGTGTGTGTACCTAATTGTAGTTCTCTATTTCGCGTCTAAGTCCATATTTATCAAACGTTTTCCTTTATTAAACTCGTAACTCCTTTTCTTTATAATTAAACTACCTCATTAGACCATTTCATAAGTTAATAATCCTGAATAAGCTGAATTTCTTTACCTTTTTCGCATCTAAATCCATAATTGTCAAACTTTTCCTTATATTATTTTGCCTCTAAGTCCATATTTAACGATCTTTTTCTTTATTAAACTCGTAATTGCTCTTTTCTTTAATTAAACTACCTAATTAGACCATTCAGTTAGTCAGTAATTATCAATGAACTCAATTTCTTTATTTTTTTCAGATAATTTATTTTTCTAACTTCAAACTCATGTAATTGTTTTGCCTCTTAAGTCCATCTGTAACAATCCTTTTCTTAATTAAACTCGTAACTGCTCTTCTCTTTAATTAAACTACCTAATTAGGCCTTTCAGTTACTTAGCAATTATCAATAAACTCAATTTCTTTACATATTTTCGCATATAATCTTTTTAAACTTCAAATTAATGTCATCTTTCTGTGTGTGTGTGTGTGTGTGTGTGTGTGTGTGTGTGTAACAGGGTCAGTAGTAGTAGTATTGAGTTAGGACGGAAATTGTTTGACCTGAAGTGACCTAACCAGACCTATATAATATTATAATGACCTTTCCGTGACCTCGATCAGGAACCAAAGTTTTGACCTGGGAGAGTGACCAACCCACATTACTGAAGGATGTTGGTGGATTCTATTAGATGACGGGAAACTGAAGAAGATTGTGTTGATAAGAAATAAAGAAGAAGAAGAAGAAGAAGAAGAAGAAGAAAAAGAAGGAGAAGAAGGAGGAGGAGGTGGAGAAGAAGAGAAAGAAGAAGAGAAAGAAAAGATTATAGAAAGAAAGAAAGGAAGCAAGGAAGAAGGAAAAATGAAGAAAAGAAGAAGAACAAGAACAAGCAGAAGAAAGAAAGAAAACAAGAAAAGGAAGAAGAAAGAGAAGAAAAAAAAGAAAGGAAAATAAAGGAAAAAATGTATAAATGATAATGTGAGATAAAGGAATAAAGAGGAAACTAAAAGAAAACTTGTATAGATAATAAAAAATAAAATAAAAGGAAGAAAAAAAGATATAAATGTAAATATGAAGAAGAGAAAATAATTGAAAAGAACAGAATCATTTCCTCATATCCAAATGCTTAACGGACTAGAACATAAAATAATAATGCTAATAATACGGATAATAATAATAATAATGATGATAATTATAATGATTAGCAGAAATTTCATATGGTTTTTGCTTATAAATTCAGTGGTGCCAATTCTGAGGCAATCTGTACAATATTTACAAGGATTGGTAGTACTGACTCTGTCCTCCTCCTCCTCCTCTTCTTCCTCCTCCTCCTCCTTTTCCTTATAAACTGGGATGGAAGGCCAATTATCATTATTAGTGGTCATATTTAAAGTTACAATCAAAGTTCTTAAGATGATTAACTTGGTAGCATTGATGGGCCAAATTTGTGGCTTTACCGTGTACCAGCGACGGGCCAAATTTGTGGCTTTACCGTGTACCAGCGATGGGACAAATTTATGGCTTTACCGTGTACCAGCGACGGGCCAAATTTGTGGCTTTACCGTGTAGCAGCAATGGGCCAAATTTGTGGCTTTACCGTGTACCAGCGACGGGCCAAATTTTTGCCATGATATAACCCCCCCCAAACTAGATGGTGCATAAACTGATCACAAATGCATTGATATGTATTATGAAATGGTTTGTGAGAGATGATTTTTTCTCATTTTTCTCGCTTAAGAGGGAAGGGCCTTTAAGAAACATGATCCCTGGAGCAGCTACCGGGTTATATGTATGTGTGTTATTTCTCTCCATATTTCTAACACTCAAAGCTAAAAGAGATGATCAAGGTTGTGTGGTTTTAATCTCTATGTTACTGGCAGTCTGTGAAGGGAGGGAAGGATTATATAAACTCTTCATTCTCCTATAATTCAAGTGTGTGGGTTAGTTTCTTCAAGTTTGTAACAATGATCGAAAGTTTACGAGATGATCAAGGTTGTGTAGTTTCATTCTCTCTCTTATTGGGAGTCTGTGAAGGGATGGAAGGATTATATAAACTCCTCTTCATTCTCCTATAATTCAAGTGTGTGTGTTAGTTTTTTCATGCTTGTAACAATGATCGGAATGTTACGAGATGATCAAGGTTGTGTAGTTCTATTCTCTATGTTATCGGCAGTCTGTGAAGGGATGGAAGGATTATATAAACTCCTCTTCATTCTCCTATAATTCAAGTGTGTGTGTTATTTTCTTCAAGTTTGTAACAATGATTGAAAGTTTACGAGATGATCAAGGTTGTGTAGTTTCATTCTCTCTCTTATTGGGAGTCTGTGAAGGGATGGAAGGATTATATAAACTCCTCTTTCTTCTCCTATAATTCAAGTGTGTGTGTTAGTTTTTTCATGCTTGTAACAATGATCGAAATGTTACGAGATGATCAAGGTTGTGTGGTTTTAATCTCTATCTTATTGGCAGTCTGTGAAGGGATGGAAGGATTATATAAACTCCTCTTTCTTCTCCTATAATTCAAGTGTGTGGGTTATTTTCTTCAAGTTCGTAATAATGATTGAAAGTTTACGAGATGATCAAGGTTGTGTAGTTCTATTCTCTATGTTATCGGCAGTCTGTGAAGGGATGGAAGGATTATATAAACTCCTCTTTCTTCTCCTATAATTCAAGTGTGTGGGTTATTTTCTTCAAGTTCGTAACAATGATCGAAAGCTTACGAGATGATCAAGGTTGTGTAGTTCTATTCTCTATGTTATCGGCAGTCTGTGAAGGGATGGAAGGATTATATAAACTCCTCTTTCTTCTCCTATAATTCAAGTGTGTGTGTTAGTTTTTTCATGCTTGTAACAATGATCGAAAGCTTACGAGATGATCAAGGTTGTGAAGTTCTATTCTCTATCTTATTGGGAGTCTGTGAAGGGATGGAAGGATTATATAAACTCCTCTTTCTTCTCCTATAATTCAAGTGTGTGTGTTAGTTTTTTCATGCTTGTAACAATGATCGGAAGGTTACGAGATGATCAAGGTTGTGTAGTTCTATTCTCTATCTTGTTGGGAGTCTGTGAAGGGATGGAAGGATTATATAAACTCCTCTTTCTTCTCCTATATTGTGTTTGTTTCTTCATGCTTGTAACAATGATCAAAAGCTTACGAGATATCACGTTCGTATTGCTTTCTCATCTATCTTTCTATCTATCTATCTGTCTGTCGTGGAATGGATGTACATGTTAATATTAAAGGTCATATCTATACTAACACTGAAAGCTTGAAGGGGTGACCAAGCTTGTGTAACGTCACCCCTCAATGGCAGTTTCTCGGAGGATGGAAAAATCACAACTTACTGGAAGTCTAGCGAGGAATGGACCGTAACTTAACAGAGTATCAATGTTGTTTTATATATATACTGTGGTGAGACTTATGTTACTGGCAGTCTGTGTAGGGAAGGGATTGGACTCCTACTTACTCCATTCATTCTCCTATCAACCTCTCATTTCTTGTATTCAGCATTCTTTCCTTTTCTTCCTTTATCTCTCTTTCTTTCTGCTCTTCTGTGGCTAAACCTGACCTCCTACACCTGATTACAACCTGTTAATGATCTGTTTCTGCTTCCTATGACCAGATTAAGACCTTGTATAGCTAATTTTGACCTGTTTCTGACCTTGTAACAGTAGAATTATGACCTTTTCTGCTCTTCTGTAGCTAAACCTGACCTCTGATTTCAACCTGTTAATGACCTGTTTCAGCTTACTATGACCAGATTAAGACCTTGTATAGCTAATTTTGACCTGTTTCTGACCTTGTAACAGTGGAATTATGACCTTTTCTGCTCTTCTGTGGCTAAACCTGACCTCTCACACCTGATTACAACCTGTTAATGACCTGTTTCAGCTTACTACGACCAAATTAAGACCTCGTATAGCTAATTTTGACCTGTTTTTGACCTTGTGACAGTGGAATTATGACCTTTTCTGCTCTTCTGTGGCTAAACCTGACCTCCTACACTTGATTACAACCTGTTAATGATGTGTTTCAGCTTACTATGATCAGATTAAGACCTTGTATAGCTAATTTTGACCTGTTTCTGACCTTGTAACAGTGAAATTATGACCTTTTCTGCTCTTCTGTGGCTAAACCTGACCTCTGATTACAACCTGTTAATGATGTGTTTCAGCTTACTACGACCAGATTAAGACCTTGTATAGCTAATTTTGACCTGTTTCTGACCTTGTAACAGTGGAATTATGACCTTTTCTGCTCTTCTGTGGCTAAACCTGACCTCTCACACCTGATTACAACCTGTTAATGACCTGTTTCAGCTTACTATGACCAAATTAAGACCTCGTATAGCTAATTTTGACCTGTTTCTGACCTCGTAACACTGGATTTGACCTCTTAATAACCTTCTGTATCTTATTATGACCACATCAAGACATCTCATAGCTCATTCTAACCTGTCTATGACCTCTCAACAGTGGGTTCTGACCTCATACATGACTGTGACCCGGTATAGAGCCACGATGACCTCCACGTTGACCTCCAGACACACGAACGGAAATGTATAAACGACGTAATGTGGCGGCGGAATACACGGCAGCAAAAGCAGGATATGTATGAATAGATGATGCGAACGGAACGGATACGGACGAAATAGCAAGCGGAATAGATATGTCGATGGGGTGATTATAATGTTATGGGTACGTAATGAGATTTTTTTGTTCTCTCTCTCTACCGACACAGAAGGAGAGATGGAGAGAGAGAGAGAAAGGGAGAGAGGGTGTGAGGGATTCGGAAATACACAAATTGGTCCCTCGAGATTAAAAAAATAGACTCGTTTGAAAAATAAAACCAAAATGCGCTTATACAGACAAAGGAGAGACAGAGAGAGACAGACAGAAGGAGAGAGAGAGAAAGGGAGGGAGAGAGGAAATACACAAATTGGTCCTCGAGATTAAAAATAAAACCAAAATGCGCTTATACAGACAAAGGAGACAGAGAGAGAGACAGACAGAAGGAGAGAGAGAGAAAGGGAGGGAGAGAGGAAGTGAGGGATTCGGAAATACACAAATTGGTCCCTCGAGATTAAAAAAATAGACTCGTTTGAAAAATAAAACCAAAATGCGCTTATACAGACAAAGGAGACAGAGAGAGAGAGAGAAAGGGAGGGAGAGAGGGTGTGAGGGATTCGGAAATACACAAATTGGTCCCTCGAGATTAAAAAAATAGACTCGTTTGAAAAATAAAACCAAAATGCGCTTATACAGACAAAGGAGACAGAGAGAGAGAGACAGACAGAAGGAGAGAGAGAGAAAGGGAGGGAGAGAGGAAGTGAGGGATTCGGAAATACACAAATTGGTTCCTTGAGATAAATAAGAAAAAATAGTTTGAAAAATAAAACCAAAATGTGCTTATACAGACAAAGGAGACAGAGAGAGAGACAGACAGAAGGAGAGAGAGAGAAAGGGAGGGAGAGAGGAAGTGAGGGATTCGGAAATACACAAATTGGTTCCTTGAGATAAATAAGAAAAAATAGTAGCTTGAGAAATAAAACAAAAATGCGCTTATACAGACAAAGGAGACAGAGAGAGAGAGAGAGACAGAAGGAGAGAGAGAGAAAGGGAGGGAGAGAGGAAGTGAAGGATTCGGAAATACACAAATTGGTTCCTTGAGATAAATAAGAAAAAATAGTTGTTTGAGAAATAAAACCAAAATGCGCTTATACAGACAAAGGAGACAGAGAGAGAGAGACAGACAGAAGGAGAGAGAGAGAAAGGGAGGGAGAGAGGAAGTGAGGGATTCGTAAATACACAAATTGGTTCCTTGAGATAAATAAGAAAAAATAGTAGCTTGAGAAATAAAACAAAAATGCGCTTATACAGACAAAGGAGAGACAGAGAGAGAGAGAGACAGACAGAAGGAGAGAGAGAGAAAGGGAGGGAGAGAGGAAGTGAGGGATTCGGAAATACACAAATTGGTTCCTCGAGATAAATAAGAAAAAAGTCGTTTGAAAAATAAAACAAAAATGCGCTTCTGCAAAAATTATATATAAAAAAAAATAATAATAATAAATCACCTTCCATGGCACATTAAAAAAGATAATAATGAATAAATAAAAAATTAAAAAATCACAATTGCACAAAAAAATAAATTGTTTCTCTTCTCATTTTTGTGTTTCTTCCGCTCACTCGAGGAAGTTTGTTTGTGTGTAATTTTGATTTGCACTTTTTAAATACACACGAAATGGCAAAATTATAAAACGTAGGATAATTTTGGGGGTTTGGTGGGCCGGTACACCTTTCAACGCAACAGCTCGCACACTTCAGTACAGAAAATAATTATAAAAATGGTAAATATGTAAAGAATTGGGCAAAATATACACATTAGTTGGTATACAAAAATAATAGTAGAATTTGAGGTATGTAAATAATTAAGGAAAACCTACAAATTGATCCCCAAACTTCTGGAGAAAGAGAAATAAAAATAAAAATGAAAACAGTGACGATAAAAATGGAAATATGAGAAAAAAAAAGAAATCAGGAGTAGGTAACCACAAAAAAAAAGAAAACTAAATTATGATGAAAAAAATTAAAAAACATAAATAAATAAATAAATAAATAAAAATAAAAGAAAATAAACTGATAGACAAAACAAGTGAGAAAAAAATAGAAAAAACGAAAGAAAAGCAGCCGAGGAAGAAGAAGAAGAAGAAGGTCGCTACACACACCACTAACCTACACCTACTTATGTATACCTCCAGCCTTGGGACGCGCGATAATATATACACAGAGGGAGGGAGACACACGAGAGAGGGAGAGAGATACAGTGAGAGAGAGAGAGATGGACCAACTTACAATGAGCTTCCTTCATCCTCCCTTCACTATAGACCCTCCTGTGTGTGTGTGTGTGTGTGTGTGTTTTCTTGTCAGTATGTATAGATTAGTGTGTTGTATAGTGTGTTGTATTTTGCTTTCAGTTTGTATATGTGTGTATGTGTGTTTTATCTTGTGTATAAATATGTATGTAAGTGTGTGTCTAAGTTATCTAGTTAATATGTACAAACTCGTGTGCGTATGTAAGTGAGCATGTGTGTTTTTAGTACGTGTGTGTGTGTGTGTGGACGATTTACTGATTGCAATACCGTCTGTGTGTGTGTGTGTGTGTACGTCTGATGTGTGTGTTCATGTGTGTGTTTCTAGGCCTGGGGCACGTCGGGGGCGGCTGCGAGGTACTGCTTGGGGGGGTGCAGGCCGGTGCGCAGCGTGAGCACGACGCTGCGGTTCAGGCTGATGGCAGGGTACAGCACGCCCACCACGCCCGCCAGTGAGATGGAGCCCTGAGGGAGGAGGAGGAGACATAAATAAGGGTAGAGGGCATTGGTGGCTATGATTTATACCATAAGGTGCTGGCTATCATGTGTTTGAAGATACCCTAAACTTAACCTAACCTCATCATCATCATCATCATTTCGTTTAACGTCTGTGTTCACTCTTCCTGAGCAGATGGACACTTTATGGCTCTCCTCCATTCTACTCTGTCTTCTGCCTGATGCTCATCCAATCCCATCAATGCCAAGTCTTCCTGTATACACCTTCTCCACGTTTTCCTAGGTCTACCAACTGGTCTCCTTCCTTTTACCTCTAATCTCTCCACAACTCCCAGCACTGTATCTTCCCCTGTTCTCCTTACATGTCCAAACCATCGGAGTCTTTCCCTTCTGAGCACTGTTTCCCTCCACGTTTTCCTAGGTCTACCAACTGGTCTCCTTCCTTCTACCTCTAATCTCTCCACAACTCCCAGCACTGTATCTTCCCCTGTTCTCCTTACATGTCCAAACCATCAGAGTCTTTCCCTTCTGAGCACTGTTTCCAGGTCCTCTACTCCACATCTGTTAGCTACATCTGCACTGGACACTCTGTCTTTCTACCTGATCCCCGCTATATACCTCAGCATTCTGCGATCACTTGCTCTCAATACCTCCATCAATTTTCTAGTTAGAACCCATGTTTCTTAACCTAACCTAACAAAACCACAAAAAGCTACATCTTGACTCAAAAAAATCATCTATTCTTCCTTACTAAATGACTTCCTAAATAATAAAGTGGAGGCTTTCTTTATTAATTCTTAACCATGTAGCAGCGACGGGCCAAATTTGTGCCATGATATAAACCCCCCAAAATAGATGATGCATAAACTGATCACAAATGCGTTGATATATATTATGAAATGATTTGCGTGGATGATTTTTTCTCATTTTTCTCGCTTAGAGGGACCATTAAGAAACATGATCCCCGCAGCTACAGAGTTAAATAGAAGGACTGTGATGAATTGGACGGGTGTTGACTACGAGGGACGAGTGACGAACAGCTCAACACACACCTGCAGTTCCCCCGCCACGTAGAAGTTGAGGGTGCGCTGGGTGAAGTTGAGCATCACCCCCACAGTGTCCCCCGCCCTCACACCGCCCGACGCCCGGCTGAAGTGTTCCCCGCGATGCATCAGCCACGATCGCTCCCCGTCTATGTACATGCTCCAGCTGCCACCACACTTGCCTGCGGGAGGGAGAGAGAGAGAGTGAGTGTGTGGTGAGATACTGCCCGAAGGAGAGAGAGGGCCGGGTATCAAGGTAAAGTTGGGGATAAAAACGGAAAACAAAAATAACAGGGGATAGAAAAATAAAGAAAAAGAGGAAGAGGAAAAGGAAGGGAAGGAGGAAGAGGAAGAAGAGGATAAGGAAAACAAAAGTAACAAGAGGAAGAAAAATAGAAGAGGATAAGGAAGGGGAGGAGGAAGAGGAAGAGGAGGATAAAGAGGAAGAAGAGAACACACACACACACACACACACACACACACACACACAGCATAACACACACACACGCACACAGTATAACACACACACGCACCCAGCATAACACACACACACACACACACACACACACACACACACACACACACACACACACACACTCACCCAGTATGACCTCCCGACACACATCCGGCCGCGCAAGACCAAAGGCAATGTCAGCGTTCCCGTCGTAGCGCTCAATCTTGAACTCCCAGTAGTGCGTCCCTCGGGAGAGCCCCACGGAGCCCACGGCCACGCGGTGCTCGTAGGAGTCGCAGGCGATGGTGCCCCCGCCCTCCACCAAGCTGACGTCTGGGTGATCGCTGTCCAGGGTGAACCAGGCAACTAGGGGAGGAGGGAGAAGGTGTTACGGGTGAGGATATGAGTAGTTAGGGAAGTATATAAGATCTTTAGGCTATGTTAACTGACTGTCTGATTCTATGTGACATCAAACCTAACCTAACCTATCTTAACCAAACCTAATCTAACCTAACCAAACCTAATCTAACCTAACCTAACCTTACCAAAACCTAACCTAACCTAACCTAACCTTACCAAACCTAACCTAACCTTACCAAAACCTAACCTAACCTAACTGACTGTACAATTCTATATGACATCAAACCTAACTGAAATCTAAAAAAAACTAACTTAACCTAACCAAAGCCTAGCCTAACCTAAACTAACCTAACCTAATCGAAAGTCCAAAACCTAACCTAACCAAACCTAACCTAACCTAACCTAACCTAACCTAACCTAACCAAACCTAACCTAACCTAACCTAACCTAACCTACTACTACTACTACTACTACTACTACTACTACTACTACTACTACTACTACTACTACTACTACTACTACTACTACTACTACTACTACTCTCTCGCTCACCTTGCGCGGTCTGCAGGCACAGCGGCTCGCAGTACGCTGACGTCCCTGTGTTGTTGAAGGCTCTCACACGTGCTCGGTAGATTGAGTCGAAGTGCAGCCCGTCGATGGTACACACTCGCTCCTCACCCGTGTACACCTCCTGCAGAAAAACGCACATAGTTACACACAGACACGTACACAAGATTATATGTAGACACAGAATGAAAAATAGATGTACAATATAGTTATACACAGACACTTGGAAGGAAAAACTGGTACACATAGTTTGTTAGATGTACGTGAAGATAGATTTAGAGGCAGAAAAAATACATACACACTTAAATATATAGTTAAACACACACACACACACACACACACACACACACACACACACACACACAAACTAATACTAATAAAAAAAATAAAATAAAATAAACAATGAAACTAAACTAAACTAAATAAAAATGAAAATAAAAATACCCACCTACCCACACATCCCCCTCCCCTCTCCCTCCACCCACACCCCCTCCACACCCCCCCACTCACCCTAAACGGCCCATTCGACCCGTCATCAATCTGTAGGGTGTAACCGGTGACCAGGGAGGTAGGGTGCGGGGCCCAGGCGATGGTCACACTGTTGTTTTCCGCACTGCACTCCTCGGGGATCATGGAAGGGGTGCCGGGAGCTGTGGGGTGAAGAATAGGGTGATGTTAGAAGAATGGGGTGATGGGTGAGAGAAGCTGTGAGGGTGAGGAATGGTGTGAGTCTGAGGTGTAGGAGTGTGGGGTGGCGGGTGAGCTGTGGGGTGAAAGTAGGGTGTTAGGTGTGGTTTGTGGGGTGGAGGGTGATGGGGGTGAGGTTGTGTGGGGGTGGAGTATAGGGTGAGTGATACTGGGGCGATTGGTGTGAGGTTAGGGAGGTGCAGTGGGGTGTGAGTGTGAGGTTGTGGAGGGGTGTGTGTGGGGTGTGAGATGAAGGGGGTGAGGCTGTGAAGGTGCGTGATGGATGGGGTGATACACAATAATGGTACCAAATAAATACATAGGAAAGAAAATATACATAGACAAGAAAATATACATAGGCAAGAAAATATACATAGCCAAGAAAATATACATAAGCAAGAAAAAATATACATAAGAAAGAAAAAAAAATACAATAATCCAATACTATTTTGTTCTTCATAAATCTAAAACCTAACTAATTTTTATGTTACTACTCAAGGTAAAAAAAAATATATATATATACCAATAAGTAGATGAACAGGAAGACAAATGAAGAATAACACATAACAACACAAATAATAATAATAATAATAATAATAATAATAATAATAATAATAATAATAATAATAATAATAATAATAAATAATAAATGTCAAAGTCCAATGCGTAATGTCACTTTTGGCTGCACACCTTGCCCCTCGTTATCAGGCCCGGCACACCTGAGATAAGCGTCTCACCTGGATTATCACGGTTCAGGTAATGCTAATCAGCCCCCACACACAGGTGACTCATGGGGCAAGGCCAGGTGTGTGTGTGTGTGTGTGTGTGTGTGTGTGTGTGTGTGTGTGTGTGTGTGTGTGTGTGTTTTCTCTCCTCTTTCCAGTATTTTTATTTTATTTTCTCTTATTTATTTTTTCCTCCTTTTTTTTCTTTTTTTCTCTCATTTTATTGTTTTTTTCTTTTTTTTTTTTTGATTTTCTGTGTGTGTTTTTCTTTCTTCTCATTTTGCAACATTTTTCTTTTATTATATTTTCTCTAATCTCTCTCTCTCTCTCTCTCTCTCTCTCTCTCTCTCTCTCTCTCTCTCTCTCTCTCTCTCTCTCTTTCCTCCTCCTACTCTCTTTTTTCCCTCTCTTCTCTCCTCTCCTTCCCTCCCCCTCCCACTCTCTTCTTCAACCAAACACAAAAGGAAGCATGCCGTGGGTGACTCCGGGCATGACAAGCAACCAGCTGATGGGCCGGCTGCCAAACACCTCCGCCGGCCACCAAAAAGGAGAGGGAGAGGAGAAACAACCAGGATGAGGAAGAGAAAAAGGAGGAGGAGGAGGAGGAGGAAAAAAAGAAGAAAAAATAAAGGATGAAGGGAAGGAGAAGAAAGGGGAGAAAAACGAAGAAAAGGAAGAAAAGAAAAGGAAAGGAGAAAGAGGAAGAGAAGAGAGAAGAGGAAGAAAAAAAAGAAGAAATTGCAAGGGTCATGATTTGGATTCCTGGGTAACTCCTCCTCCTCCTCCTCCTCCTATTCTTCTTCTTCCTCCTCCTCCTCCTCCTGTTTCTCTTAGTCCTTCTCCTCCTCCTATTCTTCTTCTTCTTCCTCCTCCTCCTCCTGTTTCTCTTAGTCCTTCTCCTCCTCCTATTCTTCTTCTTCTTCCTCCTCCTCCTCCTGTTTCTCTTAGTCCTTCTCCTCCTCCTATTCTTCTTCTTCTTCCTCCTCCTCCTCCTGTTTCTCTTAGTCCTTCTCCTCCTCCTATTCTTCTTCTTCTTCTCCTTCTCCTTTTTGCTCCTCCTCCTCCTCCTCCTTCTCTTCTTTTTTTCTTCCTCTTCTTTTCCTCTTTCTCCTTCTCCTTTCCTCTTTCTTTTTTTCTTCCTTGTCCTCTTTTTTCTCCCCTATCTCCTCCTTCTTCCCTTCTTTCATCCTTTACTTTTTCTTCTTCTCTTCTTCTGCTCCTCCTCCTCCTCCTCCTTCTTTTCTTGTTCTACTTTTTCTCTTCCTCCTTCCTTCTTTTTCTTCTTCGTTTTGTATTCTCCTCCTTCTCCCTCTTCCTCTTCTTCTTCCTCCTCCTACACAACCACTACCAAAAACAACAACAACAACAACAACAACACTAACCAATAAAGAAAGTACAAAAAAAAATCTAACAAAAAATTACACGACAAAACCAAAAAAATAAATAAAAAAATAAAAATAAAAAGTGACAGTGGTGCCCGAGCCTTCCTGTCACCTGTCCAATCAACACACAGGTACGCAGGCAGGTGGACAGGTAGGCAAGGTATTGGGGAGTCACCTGTGTTGTCTGAGGGTGGCTGGAGAGGCATAGGTGTGGGCGGGGGTCCTGTCCAGCATGTGAGAGATGGGGGAAGGTTGTGTTTAGCTAAGTCTACGCTCTTATGGTTAGCGGAAGGGGGCTGTTTAGGGTCTGAGGGATGGATGGTGTGTTAAGGGACTGACTGGCTGACTGAGAGGCTGACTGGGTGACTGGTTGGATGACTGACTAGCTGATTGTAAGGGGAAGGTTGTGTTTAGCTAAATCTATGCTCTTATGGGTAACGGAAAGGGGTTAGTTAGGGTCTGAGGGATGGATGGTGTGTTAAGGGACTGACTGGCTGACTGAGAGGCTGACTGGATGACTGGTTGGATGACTGACTAGCTGATCGAAAGGGGAAGGTTGTGTTTAGCTAAGTCTACGCTCTTATGGTTAGCGGAAGGGGCTGGTTAGGGTCTGAGGGATGAATGGTGTGTTAAGGGACTGACTGGCTGACTGAGAGGCTGACTGGGTGACTGGTTGGATGACTGACTAGCTGATCGAAAGGGGAAGGTTGTGTTTAGCGAAGTCTACGCTCTTATGGTTAGCGGAAGGGGTCTGTTTAGGGTCTGAGGGATGGATGGTGTATTAAGGGACTGACTGGCTGACTGGATGACTGGTTGGATGACTAAGTAGCTGAATAATTAATAGACAAAAGTGGTATAGGTAAATCGCTGGGTATCGTAAACTGGCAAGAGAATGGTTAAGGTTTGGGATGTGGCTGCGTGTGTAAGGGGCTGACTGGTAGACTGACTGGCTGACTGGGTGACTGACTAGCTGACTGATAAATGAAGAAAGGCGTTGCTTAGCTAAATCTGGGCTGGTTATGAGGATGACTAGATAACTGGCTAGCATAACGGGTGACTAGCTGACTGACTAGCTGAGGGGCTGACTGACTGAGGGATGACTGTAATAAGACTGTAATAGGTTAAGTAACACTGTAGATTATTGATATGGAGATAGACGGTTTAATTAATTATTTGTTAAGCATCCAGGGTTCTCTCTCTCTCTCTCTCTCTCTCTCTCTCTCTCTCTCTCTCTCTCTCTCTCTCTCTCTCTCTCTCTCTCTCTCTCACAGTAGGTCACTCCATAAGTCACTATTACAGAGAGTACAAAGACACACTTATAAACTTACACCTCTCAAAACATGCTCTCTCTCTCTCTCTCTCTCTCTCTCTCTCTCTCTCTCTCTCTCTCTCTCTCTCTCTCTCTCTCTCATGACAACACAATACAGCTAAACAACTACAAGCTTAGTTCTCTCTCTCTCTCTCTCTCTCTCTCTCTCTCTCTCTCTCTCTCTCTCTCTAACAAGGGAGTTCAAAGCCCTTATAAAAACTATCATTACCAAAGAGGATCAAATCGCCTTTCACGGAGGATTAAATACTATGACGCAATCCTCTCTCTCTCTCTCTCTCTCTCTCTCTCTCTCTCTCTCTCTCTCTCTCTCTCTCTCTCTCTCTCTCTCTCTCTCTCTCTCTCTATCTATCTCTCAGTCTCTGTCTCTTCAAGTTTGGGTCACGATTAAAAATAACTCTCTCTCTCTCTCTCTCTCTCTCTCTGTTTATTGGTAATTAGATTTTGTTTCGTTTTATTCATTTAATTTCTCTCTCTCTCTCTCTCTCTCTCTCTCTCTCTCTCTCTCTGGAGGTCAAGCAAAGGTCATGTATATGTTCAGAGTGACAGACAAAGACCAACACACACGGACTGGATGATTGCGCAACGAGAGAGAGAGAGAGAGAGAGAGAGAGAGAGAGAGAGAGAGAGAGAGAGAACGGTCTAAAACGAGTTCTATCCACCTTCATCCACATTGTTTATATCTCATCCATCTCCTCCTTTGTCATCCACTCTGTCTTTAATGCATCCATCTCTTCTCTTCATCCACTCATCCACGTATCAACTGGCTCTAAAAACTCATCCACTTCCTGATCCATTCTTTCTAAGTTCTTTCACTCATCCACCCACTCACTCACTAAATCTCATCCATTGCCTATTCTCATCCACTATACTCCACCTCTCTCTCCCTCATACATTCCTCCACCTTTCATCCATGCATCCAATCTCTAAAACTCGTCCACGAATTCAATCATCCTCCCTAACTCATCCACTATTAGGCTACACTTCTCCCTCTCATCCTCATCCACCACCTTATTTTTCTATCTATTCTAACTCATCCACTCTTTAAAAGTCATGTACTACTTTTCCCCAACCATTAATCCATATATATCATCCATCTTCATCCACCTTACTTCCTCATCCACCCAATCACTCACTAAATCTCATCCAATACCTATTCTCACCCACTTGCTGATTCATCCACTCATCCCTCCACCATCCATCCATCCAGTCTCTCCACCTACGTTTGTGCTGGATGAAGGTGAGCTGCTGGATGGCGGCGAGGAGGGTCTTGTCATCCAGGGTGAGGTTGAAGGTGGGTGCAACGCGGGGCTCCGGGGCCATGGACTGATCCCACCCCTGCCGGAGCCCATGAACCCGCTCCTCCAACACCTCTTGGGTCTGGGGAAGGGGAGGAGGGGGTGATGAGGGGAGAAGATAGGGGAGAAGAGGGGAGATGGGGTGTGAAGGGAATTGGGGTAAGGATGGGAGTTAGGGAAGGGGAGGGGACGAAGGTTAGGTTAGGTTAGGTTAGGTTAGGGTAGGGAAGGGAAAGGAATGGAAGGGAAAGAGAGGGAAGGGAAGAGAAAGAGAGGGTAGGGTAGGGTAGGGTAGGGAAGGGAAGGGAAGGAGGGGAAAGAAAGGGTAGGGAAGGAAGGGAAGGAAAAGGAAAGGAAAGGAAAGGGAAAGAGAGGGAAAGGAAGGGAAGGGAAGGGACGAGAAGGGAGGGGATGGTTAGGAAAGGGATAGGAAGGGTGGGGAAGGGAAGGGAAGGGTCGCGTGATGTGTGTGTGTGTGTGTGTGTGTGTGTGTGTGTGTGTGTGTGTGTGTGTTTATTTGTTTGCCTCTTATCACGTGTCAGCTGTAGTGTAACGTGTGTGTGTGTGTGTGTGTGTGTGTGTGTGTGTGTGTGTGTGTATATCCAAGCAGTTCTCTCTCCCCTGCACATGAATTTACAAACACATCCAAACATCTTAAACAAACAAACAAACAAGAGAGAGAGAGAGAGAGAGAGAGAGAGAGAGAGAGAGAGAGAGAGAGAGAGAGAGAGATTTACGTAAGTCAAAAAAAGACATATTTACTTATCACGTCTGACATATTATTTTAACAAAGAGAAGAAAAGAAAGATGAAGAAACACACACACACACACACACACACACACACACACACACACACCATCATCATCATCATCATCATCTTAACTCTCTCCTTTTCTTTCTTTCCCTTCCAATTCCATCCTTTCCCTGCCCTTCCCAACCCTTCCATTCCTTTCCCTTCTCTTCCCATCCCATCCCTTCCTTTCCCTTCCCTTATCTTCCCTTCCCTTCTCATCCCATCCCTTCCCTTCTTATCCCTTCCCTTCCCAACCCTTCTCTTATCTTCCTTTCCCTTCTCATCCCAACCCTTCCCTTCCCATCCCATCTCCTCCCAACCATTCCCTTCCCTCTCTCCTCGTCCTCCCAACCCTACCCATCCCTTCCCTCCCCTCCCACACACAAGCACGCACTCACCTCCATGAAGGAAGCCGGATCAGATTCCTTCAAGGCCTCGATGCAGAAGTGGATGGTTGCTGTGGTGGACTGAAGCGTGTGTGTGTAGTCCGTCACCTGCTCCCTCAACGCGTGCACCTGTCGCAGAGAAAGTAAATGAAGGCAAAATGATGAGTCTGTAAGGTTGATAAAGAAGATGGGAAGGTAGAAACATGAGTGATTTGAGGTTGGCACAGAGAGGACAGGTTATATATTGCCTTAATGAGTGTGCACCTGTTAGAAAGGGTTAATTAAAGGTAAAAAGGTGAGGAGAGAAGAAGATGTGGTGATTGATAAGATATAGAAGAAAAAGTATAGATGGTACAAGTTTTGATAATGAAGTTAAGTTAGGTTAGGTTAAGTTAGGGTGTGGCTAGGTTAAGTTAGGTTAGGTTAAGTTAGGGTCAGGCTAGGTTAAGTTACGTTAGGTTAAGTTAGGGTGTGGCTAGGTTAAGTTAGGGTCAGGCTAGGTTAAGGTAAAGTTAAGTTAGGTTAAATTAGGTAAGGTTAAGTTAGGTTAGGTTAGGTTAAGTTAGGTAAGGTTAGGTGAGGCTACAGGTTGTCTTAACGAGATTTACCTGCAAAAATTAATTAACAGGTAAAGTCATATTGTACAGGTAGATAAAGAAGATGATGAAGTAGAAACATAAGGAATTTGAGGTGTGAGGAAAATATTGCGGTTACGAGTTGTCTTAATGAGTCATACCTGTGGGGGGGAGTAATTAGGGACAGGTAAAGTCTAGGCTGCACAGGTGTTCAAATAAGGTGTGAAGGTGAGCAGGTGTGTGTGTGTGTGTGTGTGTGTGTGTGTGTGTGTGTGTGTGTGTGTGTGTGTGTGTGTGTGTGTGTGTGTGTGTGTGTGTGTGTGTGTGTGTGTGTGTGAAGTGGAACAAGAGGATACGGTTTTCAAAATTAACAAAAAAAGAAAAAAAAAAGAGAGAGGAAAGGAAGAGAGAACGTAAGTGGAGAGAAAGTTAGTAAAGAAAGAAAATAATAATAATAATAATAATAATAATAATAATAATAATAATAATAATAATAATAATAATAGTTAATGAATTCTAGACAACATTAATGAGTTAGACAAATAGATAGATAGATAGACAGTACAGTTTAATGATAGAAAATGCAATAGTAGTAGTAGTAGTAGTAGTAGTAGTAGTAGTAGTAGTGGTGGTGGTGGTGATGTGTAATGTAGGGCAGTAGGAGCATAACGGTGTGTGTGTGTGTGTGTGTGTGTGTGTGTGTGTGTGTGTGAGAGAGAGAGAGAGAGAGAGAGAGAGAGAGAGAGAGAGAGAGAGAGAGAGAGAGAGAGAGAGAGAGAGAGAGAGAGAGAACTACACACACACACACATTCAGTAAAAAAGAAAAAAAAGAAACAAAACGAGAAATTGATCGAAACTTAACCAACTAAAAAAACAATCATACATTTCAAACAAACAAAACAAACAAGGTCAAAGGTCAGGAACTAGGTCACGAGGGCCAAAATGAAGGTCAGATCCACTCCCTCACAGCCCTTCCCTTCTTCTAGCCCCCCAAAAGACGTGACCCTTCCATTCCCATCACTTACAAGCAGCCCTTCCCTTCCCTCTCTCCCATAGAACTCCTTTCCCTTCCCCTTCTCTTCCCATCCCCTTCCCTTCCCCTCTCTTCCATACAGTTCCTCTCCTCTCCCCTTCCTTCCCATCACCAACACAGCTTTTCCCTTCCCCTTCTCTTCCCATCCCCTCTCTCTCACATAACTCCTCTCCTCTCCCCTTCCTTCCCATCACCCACACGGCTTTCCCCTACCCCTTCTCTTCCCATCCCTTACAAGCAGCCCCTTCCCTTCCCCTCTCTCCCATACAGTTCCTCTCCTCTCCCCTTCCCCTTCTCTTCCCATCCCTTTCAACAGCCCTTCTCTTCCCTCTCTCCCATACAAAAATTAAGAAAAAACAGCCCGTATCCCATTACAACTCTCTCTCTCTCTCTCTCTCTCTCTCTCTCTCTCTCTCTCTCTCTCTCTCTCTCTCTTACACCCACCTTGCCATCCCGCTGTCTCCGCACCCAGTTAATAAGGTCTCCGCGTCTCTGCTGCAGCGCCTCCACCAATGCGTCGATCTGAGCCACCATCACGCCCTCCACCTCTCGACACCGACCCTGCAGAAGTAGAAGAAGAAGGAGGAGGAGGAGGAAGAGGAGGAGAGCAGGTGTTGAGTTATACAGGTGTCCAAATGCAAATTATCAATAATCAATCCACGTTCTTGTCAATCTTCTTTCATTCACTGTAATTACCTTTTTGAAGAACATATATCACTTTTCTCTATTGCTATCTTTCCCTGTCTCCCCCTCTATCTCTCTCTTTCATTTATCCTGGTCTGCTGTTGTTTGTTCTTCCTTTGTGTTCCTCCTCTATCCCCTCTCTACCTCTCTCTCTTTCACTTATCCTGGTCTGCTGTTGTTTGTTCTTCCTTTGTGTTCCTTTGTGTTACTCCTCTATCCCCTCTCTACCTCTCTCTCTTTCACTTATCCTGGTCTGCTGTTGTTTGTTCTTCCTTTGTGTTCCTTTGTGTTCCTCCTCTGCCTCTCTCTCTTTCACTTATCATGGTCTGCTGTTGTTTGTTCTTCCTTTGTGTTCCTTTGTGTTACTCCTCTATCCCCCTCTGCCTCTCTCTCTTTCACTTATCCTGGTCTGCTGTTGTTTGTTCTTCCTTTGTGTTCCTTTGTGTTCCTCCTCTATCCCCCTCTACCTCTCTTTTTAACTTATATAGGTCTGCTGTTGTTTGTTCTTCATTTGTGTTCCTTTGTGTTCCTCCTCTATCCCCCTCTACCTCTCTCTTTCACTTATCCTGGTCTGCTGTTGTTTGTTCTTCCTTTGTGTTCCTCCTGTATTCCCCTCTACCTCTCTCACTTATCCTGGTCTGCTGTTGTTTGTTCTTCCTTTGTGTTCCTCCTGTATCCCCCTCTACCTCTCTCACTTATCCTGGTCTGCTGTTGTTTGTTCTTCCTTTGTGTTCCTTTGTGTTCCTCCCCCTCCTATATCCCTCTTTTTTGTCTCTCTTTCACTAATATAGGTCTGCTGTTGTTTGTTCTTTCTTTGTGTTCCTTTGTGTTCCTCCTCCTTCTCTTCCTCCTATATCCCTCTTTTGGTCACTCTTCTAAACTCTTTTATATAGGATCAGTGATTAGCGTTTTTTTTTCTCTCATTACTATATATATTTTCCCACCAAGCTGCTTCCTAAACTGTAAAAAAAAATAATAAAAAAAAAAAAAAATAATGAACACCAAGGTAATAGAATCTAAACTCCTATACAGGTGTTGGAATCTACCTTTCTTAACCACCTCTCACCTGTAACATCCTCGGACTATTTTCCCACTAAGCTACTTCCTTTACTGTTAAAAAAAAAATAATAATAACGAACACCAAGGTAATAGAATCTAATCTCCCATACACGTGCTGGAATCTACCTTTCTGAACCTCCCCTCACCTGTACATCCTCAGACATGGTTTTCAAGGTGTGTATGAAGTCGGTGGCCGCCCTCGCCTTCTCACTGAGCTGCTGGAGGGCCTGTGAGAGCTCCGTCTGTGGGGAGAAGGGAGAGTTTTTTTTATTGATAGTTTATTGTTGCAAGTATACAACAAAGGAGAAGGGAGGAGCATGCCATCCCGACCCCCAGGCAGGACAGAGTGTGATGATACAACTAAGCTATAAAGATACAATGGAAAGGGGAAAAGTGCTAAAAAAATATAGGCCTTGATTTAGTCAGGGGCGTAGACATAAGGGAGTGAGGGAAGGATGGAGGGTGGGAAGGAAGAGGAAGAGAAAGCCGAATAGAAATGAAAAGAATGTAAGGAAGAGGAGAAAGGAAAGGAGAAATAAGGAAAATATGAGTGCGTGGGTGAGAGAATGGGAAGGAAAAGGAAGAGAAAACCGAATAGAAATGAAAAGGATGGGAAGGAAGAAAAGGAAGAGGAAGAGAAACCCGAACAGAAATTAAGAAAATGAAAGGAAGTTGAGAAAGGAAAGGAGAAATTAGGAAAATATGAGTACGTGAGTGAGAGGATGGGAAGGAAAAGAAAGAAAAGGAAGAGAAAAACGAATAGAAATGAAAATAATGTAAGGAAATATAGAAAGGAAAGGAGAAATTAGGAAAATATGAGTGCATGGGTGAAAGGATGGGAAGGAAGAAAAGGAAGAGAAAGCCGAACGGAAATGAAAAAATGTAATGAAGTGGAGAAAGGGAAAGGAGAAATTAGGAAAAGATTAAGATACAAAAATAGATAAAAGAAAAAGGAGAATAAGAGGGAGTAAATAATGCATGATAAAAAAAAGAAAGAGAAGGAAGAAACGAAGAAAGGAAAAAAGGAAGGAATAAAAAATAGGGAAAAAATAAAGAAGAAAATTTAATGTACAAAAATGAAGAGAAAGAAAGTCTGGCACATAAAAAAATAAAGAATGCATGATAAAAAAGAAAGAGAAGGAAAAAAGAAGAAAGGAAAGAGGAAAAAACAAAAAAATATGGAAAAAAATAAAGAAGAAAATTTAATGTACAAAAAATTTAATGAAAAGAGAAAGAAAGCAGAATAGGAGAGAGACGTGAGTTGGAACTGGTATGGCACATTAAACAAAGAGAAAAGAGAAGAAAAAGAAAAGAAAGGAAAGAGGAAAAAACAAAAAAATATGGAAAAAAACAAAGAAGAAAATTTAATGTACAAAAAATTTAATGAAAAGAGAAAGAAAGCAGAATAGGAGAGAGACGTGAGTTGGAACTGGTATGGCACATTAAACAAAGAGAAAAGAGAAGAAAAAGAAAAGAAAGAAGGAAAGAACAAAAACACAGAAAAAATGTACAAAAATGGAGAGAAAGCAAGCAGTGACATAGAGAGAAATGAAAACAGGAGGAAAAAGAAAGCAGGAAAAGAAAACGAAACCACGAAATTAGACACGAGTAAAGAATGAAAGAGAGCGAAGAAAAAAGGAATAAAGAAAAAAAGGAAAGGAGAAAGCAAGCAGGAAGATGAAAACCGGTCAGAAAAAAAGAAATGAAATAGAACAAAAAAATAAGAAAAAAAAATTAACAGGAAATTTGACACCACGAAATATAATGAATGCTATTGTTGTTGTTGTTGGTAGTAGTGGTAATAGTAGTAGTAGTAGTAGTAGTAGTAGTAGTAGTAGTAGTAGTAGTAGTAGTAGTATATTTATGAAGCCAAAATCTCCTTGTAATTGGATATAAGAGGATGTAGATCACATTATTATACCATGACCCAAAAATTTACCGTCTACTCCATCTTCTAAATATATAAAAAAAGGCGATGTTAGTCAAATAATGAGAGAGAGAGAGAGAGAGAGAGAGAGAGAGAGAGAGAGACACCATGTGCGTGAATTAAATAACCCTAATATGCCATGTGTGTGTGTGTGTGTGTGTGTGTGTGTGTGTGTGTGTGTGATGTCGCGTGTGCGTGAAATAATTGTGATACGTTCATGATGTGTGTATATCCACGCTTTCCCTGACCCAATTATGTATGTATGTACGTATGTATGTATGTATGTATGTATGTGTGTATGTATGTATGTATGTATGTATGTATGTATGTATGTAATTCTAATATTGTTACTTTCTTTCTCTTCCATCTACTACTACTACTACTACTACTACTACTACTACTACTACGACTACTACCACTATTACTACTACTACTACTACTACTACTACTACTACTACTACTACTACTACTTATATTAATGCTAAGTGAAGTAGCATTTTTTTTTTTTCCATGACGTTCTAATGATTTAAATACACAAGATTTATTTAAATGCGCTAAATTACTGCTATTCTCTCTCTCTCTCTCTCTCTCTCTCTCTCTCTCTCTCTCTCTCTCATTGTTTCCTTTGTTTCTTTCTTTTCTTATTTTTTTCTTATTTTCTTGTCTTTCGTAAATTTCCTTCTTTTTTTCTCTATTGTTCTCTTTTCATCTTTTTTTCATTCATTTTCCTGACTCTCTCTCTCTCTCTCTGATTGTGTGTGTGTGTGTGTATCATCCTCTACTACTTCCTGTCAGTGCCTGGTACAACACACACACACACACACACACACACACACACACACACACACACACGACCTCCCTCCCCCCTCCTCCTACTCCTCCCTTCCCCCTTCACCCAGCAGTCCTCTCCCTTCCATGCCTCATCATCAACTGACTGGAAAGAGCTGGAAAATGAGGAAATGACTGCCTAACCTTTCCACACACACACACACACACACACACACACACACGCACACACGCACATGCTGAGTCACGGTCGAGTTAAAGAAAAGAAAAAGAAAAAACAAATTAGGTAAGATCGAGGAAGTGGGTAGATGGATGGAGTTGAGTCTCATTATAACGGCGTGTTGGAATCTCTTTGTTATGTATAAGGGATTGGATTATGTGGTACTTATTGATGTAGGTGTTTATGAGGTTATTTTTAGCTTTATTATTATTTTTTCTTAGTTTTGCGATTTTAGAAAGGAAGAGAAAGGGAGAAGGAAGTTAGTAAGAGAGAGAGAGAGAGAGAGAGAGAGAGAGAGAGAGAGAGAGAGAGAGAGAGAGAGAGAGACAAATAATGGAGGAATAGGAGAAAGAAAAGGAAAGGAAGGTAGAAAGAGGAAAAGTTACGAAGAATAAAGAAAAATAAAAAGGAACAGGAATGAGAAAAAGAATGAAGAGAGAGAGAGAGAGAGAGAGAGAGAGAGAGAGAGAGAGAGAGAGAGAGAGAGAGAGAGAGAGAGAGAGAGAGAGAGAGAGAGAGAATGGAAGAATAAGAGAATGAAAAGGAAAGGAAAGTAGAAAGAGGAAAAGATAAGAAAGAAGAATAAAAGGAACAGGAATGAAAAAAAGAAAGAAGAGAAAGTCGAACAGGAACTAAAAATAAAACCAATATAAGAAATGGAGAAAAATAAAAAGAAAAATACGAAAAAAATACAAAAATAAAGACAGGAAAAAAGGAGACAGATAAAAAAAAAGAGAACAAGATTAGAACAGAAACAGAGATGAGAATGTAAAAATAAATGACCCAGAACAGAAAATATACGAATAATAATAATAATAATAATAATAATAATAATAATAATAATAATAATAATAATAATGAGAAAGGAGGAATAAAAGGAGGAATAGAAATTATGGAAGAGAATAGATAAGGAAAGAAGATAAAGAAAGGAAAATATGACAAAAGAAGAAAGAAAGAAGAAGAGGAGGAAAATAATTGGAAGAGAAAGGGGGAATTAGAGAAACGGAAGGAAGGAATGAAGGAAAAATAAATAAAAGGGAAAGAAAAGGGAAATCAGAGAGAAGGGGAAGGAGATAGGAAAGGAGGAAAATATGATAAAAGAAGAAGAACGAAGAGGAGGAAAATAATTGGAAGAGAAAGGGGGAATTAGAGAAACGGAAGGAAGGAATGAAGGAAAAAGAAATAAAAGGGAAGGGAAAGGGAAATAATAGAGGAGGGGAAGGAGATAGGAAAGGAGGAAAATATGATAAAAGAAGGAAAATAATTGGAAGATAAGGGAAAATTAGAGAAACGGAAGGAAGGAATGAAGGAAAAAGAAATAAAAGGGAAGGGAAAGGAAAATAAGAGAAGGAAGGAATAAAGGAAAAAGAAATAAAAGGGAAGGGAAAGGAAAATAAGAGGAGGGGAAGGAGATAGGAAAGGAGGAAAATATGATAAAAGAAGGAAAATAATTGGAAGGGAAGGGAAAATTAGAGAAACGGAAGGAAGGAATAAAGGAAAAAGAAATAAAAGGGAAGGGAAAGGAAAATAAGAGGAGGGGAAGGAGATAGGAAAGGAGGAAAATATGATAAAAGAAGGAAAATAATTGGAAGATAAGGGAAAATTAGAGAAACGGAAGGAAGGAATAAGGAAAAAAATAAATAAAAGGGAAGAGAAACGTAAACAACAGACATCTTCCCTTTCTTTTTCCTCCTCCTCTTCCTGTTTATCTTTCCCATCTTTTTCCTCCTTCCCCTTTCTCTTCTTCCAATTATCTTTTCTCCTTTCTCTTCCTTTTCATCTTCTCTTATCTCATTTCTCTCATTTCCTACAATAATAATAACCTTCACTAATAACTAGACTCCTACATGTATTAACTGAGATTCACACACATAATTTACAAGAGCAACTATCATCATCATCATCATTATTTAGCAGCTGTGTAAATGATAAGACGATGTGAGAGGTAATGAAGCTTGTAATAATAATCTTGTGTGTGTGTGTGTGTGTGTGTGTGTGTGTGTGTGTGTTGAGTGGTTCCTTTCTGCTCTCCTTCCCAATTCCTTTTTCCTCCTCCTCCTCTTCCTCTTTTTTCTTTTCTTCCTTTCTTCTCTCTCCTATTCCTCTTGCTCTTTTCTTTCTCCTAATTTCCCTCTTCCCTTCTTCTCTTCCTCTCCTCCTTTTCCTCTCTCTATTTCCTTCCTTTTCCCTCCTTCCTTCTATTTATTCCTACTTTCCTTCATTATTTCTTTCTCTTATTTCTCTTTCCCTCCCCATCTACCCTTTTTTTCCCCTCCTTCTCTTCCTGTTTTCTTCTGTTATCTCCTTTTTCTCTTTCCCTCCTGTTTATCTACTTCCTCTCTCTTCCAATTATTTTTTCTTTCTCTTCCCTTATCTCTTTTTCCTCTTCCCTTCATTATTCCTCTCCCCATCCTTCCCTTCTCTCTCCTTCCTTCTCTCTCTCTAGTGTGTGTGTGTTTGTTTATAAATGTATGTGTACCGTTGAAAAGGCGGAAACACACACACACACACACACACACACACACAATGCATCTCACAACAATAGAACCCCCAAAAGATCATTGTATCATCTCTTTTATAGCTAACAGAGGATCAATTTAGGCCATTCAGCGCTTAGGAGGGGTTACTAAGGGAATTGGGATCATGTAAACACCCTAGAGAGCCGCAGAGGGATTAATGTTACATAGAAAAACAAACACAAACAGTACGAGATTTGGATATGTTCAAGGAGGAGGAGGAGGAGGAGATAGAGGAAGAGGAAGAGGAAGAGGAGAAGGAGATAGAGGAAGAGGAGAAGGAGATAGGAGATAGAGGAAGAGGAAGAGGAGAAGGAGATAGAGGAAGAGGAAGAGGAGAAGGAGGAGGTGATAGAGGAAGAGGAGGAGGAGGAGGAGGTGTAAGAGGAAGGGAAGGAAAGAGGAAATGAATGAGAAAAGTGAGATAAATTAAGGAATGATAGAGAGAAGGAAGGAAAGAAGGAAACGAATGAAGAAGAGATAAGAAAATGATGATAAAGAGGAATAAGAGGAAAGGAAGGCGAGAGAGAGAGAGAGAGAGAGAGAGAGAGAGAGAGAGACACACACACACACACACACACACACAGACCCGACAACCACCATCACCACCTTGCAGCGTTGCCAGACAAACGATGCAACCTCTCTCTCTCTCTCTCTCTCTCTTTCCTATTTTCCCTCCCGTTGAAGTTTTAATGAATTAGCAAAAACTATTCCATTAAAAGCAGAATTTTTATCGTTAACTGGAAATGACTGTGTGTGTGTGTGTGTGTGTGTGTGTGTGTGTGTGCTCAGCTGGCCTCCCTCATGACTTGTAATTTGCAGTACAGTTAACAAGTTCATTATAAAAAAGCAACATAATTTTTGGTATATTTTTTTTCCTTCTCTTCCTGTTCTTTCTTTCTTTCTTATTTCTCTTTTATCATCTGTTTCTCTCTTCTCTCCATTCGTTTTCCTTTCTTTTCCTCCAGTTATTTCCCTTTCCTTCCTTCCCTCCACCTTTCTTTTCCTTCCTTTATTTCTTATCTCCTCATTCCTTTCTTCCTCTCCTTTATTCCTTTTCTTAATTTCCCTCGTTCGTTTTCTTCTTTCTTTCCTTCCCTCCTTTCTTTTCCTTTTTCCATTTCTTATTTTTCCCTTCCTTCCTTTCTTCCTTTTCTTCTTTCAAAATTTCTCTCATATTCTCACTCCCCTTCCTTCTTTCCTTCCTTTTATTTTCTCTTTCCTTCAATTTCTTCCTTTCTCACCCTCTTCCGTCTTCCTCCTCCTCCTCCTCCTCCTCCTCTCCCTCATTATTTTCCTTCCTACCAAGAACTAAAATTCCTTCATTATATTAACAAGAGAGTTCCAGGAAGAGAAATGAATGAACAAGTACTGGAAATGGACGCTGAATAGAGAAATACCACCTTTTCTTAAATATATAAATGTTAGATGATGGGGGTAAATATTATATTGGTGAACGGTTAAAAATGGTGTAATGTTCAATGGTACACTTCCTCAGCCATTCCCTTCACCAGTATCACGAGATCCCCTTCCTCAGCCATTCCCTTCACCCATATCACAAGCTCTCCCTTCCTCGGCCATTCCCTTCACCAGTATCACAAGCTCTCCCTTCCTCGGCCATTCCCTTCACCAGTATCACAAGCTCTCCCTTCCTCGGCCATTCCCTTCACCAGTATCACAAGCTCTCCCTTCCTCGGCCATTCCCTTCACCAGTATCACAAGCTCTCCCTTCCTCGGCCATTCCCTTCACCAGTATCACAAGATCCCCTTCCTCGGCCATTCCCTTCACCCATATCACAAGCTCTCCCTTCCTCGGCCATTCCCTTCACCCATATCACAAGCTCTCCCTTCCTCCGCCATTCCTTCACCGGTGTCCTCCTTCCTCGGCCATTCCTTCACCAGTATCACAAGCTCTCGGCCATTCGCCCATATCACACCATTCCCTTTGTCCATATCATAAGCTCTCCCTTCCAAGGCCATTCATTTCGCCCATATCACAAGCTCTCCCTTCTTAGGCCATTACCTTCGTCCTATCATAAGCTCTCCGTTCCTCGACCATTCCATTCACCAATAACATAAGCTCTCCCTTCCTCGGCCATTCCCTTCACCAGTATCACAAGCTCTCCCTTCCTCGGCCATTCCCTTCACCAGTATCACAAGCTCTCCCTTCCTCGGCCATTCCCTTCGCCCATATCACAAGCTCTCCCTTCCTCGGCCATTCCCTTCGCCCATATCACAAGCTCTCCCTTCCTCGGCCATTCCCTTCGCCGGTATCACAAAAGCTCCCTTCCTCGGCCATTCCCTTCACCCATATCACAAGCTCTCCCTTCCTCGGCCATTCCCTTCACCCATATCACAAGGTCTCCATTCCTTGGCCATTCCCTTCGCCCATATCACAAGCACTCCCTTCCTCGGCCATTCCCTTCACCAGTATCACAAGCTCTCCCTTCCTCGGCCATTCCCTTCACCCATATCACAAGCTCTCCCTTCCTCGGCCATTCCCTTCACCCATATCACAAGCTCTCCCTTCCTCGGCCATTCCCTTCACCCATATCACAAGCTCTCCCTTCCTCGGCCATTCCCTTCACCAGTATCACAAGCTCTCCATTCCTCGGCCATTCCCTTCACCCATATCACAAGCTCTCCCTTCCTCGGCCATTCCCTTCACCAGTATCACAAGCTCTCCCTTCCTCGGCCATTCCTTCCTTTGAGATCAGTTTCCTTACAAGCTTTCTATGAATCACTTTTACTGACTGACTGACTAAACAAATAACTAAAAAAACAACACAAATAAACAAACAAAACAAAAAACAAACTGCCAGTCCAACTTTGCTACAAAAAAAACTCGTGATAAAAAGTTATAAATCAATGTTTGTTTTCGTTTTTTTTTTTTTTCAAGCGATAGCAATTAAACGAGAGCCTTTTGTTTTTAGTGGTGCCGAGAGGTCAAATCAGCTCCCGTTGTGGTTGTGCTTAACTCGCTTGACCTTTGACCTTCATGAGGCTAAGGTTAGGAAGTGTGACCTCCTGACCTGCGAGAGAGAGAGAGAGAGAGAGAGAGAGAGAGAGAGAGAGAGAGAGAGAGAGAGAGAGAGAAGGGAAGAAAGATTGGAAGGAAAAAAGGAAGAACGAGAGAGAGAGAGAGAGAGAGAGAGAGAGAGAGAGAGAGAGAGAGAGAGAGAGAGAGAGAGAGAGAGAGAATAAACAGCTCATCTAGATATCCTAATTGCGGTCACTTAGAGAGAGAGAGAGAGAGAGAGAGAGAGAGAGAGAGAGAGAGAGAGAGAGAGAGCTATCTTTAACACCATGAACCT